>NC_136487.1:13326784-13536784 GCF_053919585.1 Euprymna scolopes
AACTGTTTTATAAAAAAAATCGATGTCGGTAAAAATAAATTAATTAAATATGTTATCAATATAAATCAAATTTAAATAATAAACTTAAATAGAACACTGAAAATAATTCTCTCACTATAAACAATAACTAACACACCGCTATTTAATAAAATTGATTTTCCTTAATGTAATATGCAAATGACGTCATCTCTCAATCGTCTATTTTACAAGAATCATGCTATGTATAGAAATGAATGACACATTGAAGTAATGGACCTTTTGTATATATTAATCAAATTGTGAACGAACAAACAAACAGGAATACGAATTTATATATATATATATTAATGTGTATATATATATATGTGTGTGTGTGTGTAAGTTTTGTAAATATACATTGCAATTAAGCTAAACAAAATTTTCCACGTTTCATCCCCGCGAGAATTCGTCAAAATAACCTGAGAAATTCTCACGAGAATGAAACTAAAAAAAAATTCTCTGAAACTTAATTGCCGCATATATTTTCAAGACTCACTACCAGCTCTACTCATGTATCGAGCACTATCGAAGTCAATGTTAAAAATATTTGCATAACATTTTATGTAAATACATAAAATAATACTATATATATATATATATATATATATATATATATATATTGGACTGATAGCAGGTTTTCGACTGGAGAACGGCTGTACTTATGTAGATGGTAAACTAAGTGGCCGACTATAGCTTAGGGATCCTTTTGCATTAGCTGCTATACTGAGATGTAAGAGATGAACAGTTTAAAGACGTCCTATTGGCGTCTAACTGACCATGTTTCAGCTAACTTTTGAAATCCTCACTAGCAGTTTGTACGTTTTCACTTGAAAATGATCCGATGAAGAACCGAAAACATTCGTTATAAATATGGAACCTTATCAGATTTGTTTTTATTTTAACTATTGAAAATTTAGAAGGAATTTAAAAGAAAATTATAATTAAGCGATAGAATTCTGTTGCTTTTAACAATGTTTGTTATGAATGCAAACACCCCCGCACATATTATATATATATATATATATATATATATATATATATATATATATATATATATATATATTTTATTATTCAATTTTCACCCCAAACAAGGCACAGTGCCACTTTGAAGTAGGGGGCTACTATCAGGGACTAAATTAGCGGGGTCATTATGAAGGGAGATGAGTAGAAAGATGTTTGTTGACATTACACTTGAACTTCTGCATATCGTTGCAGTTGGGAAGCAGAATCCCGGAAGGGAGTTCCAAAGACCCGCAGTTCTGGGGAAGAAACTATTGGAGTAAAAGGCTTTCTTGCACCTAGGGATCTCTACTGTAAAGGGATGAGACTTAGTAGCTTGTCGGGTTTGTCGGGGGTAGTTACGTCGGGGAGGTACAAGTGTTTGCAGTTCATCAGAGCACTCACCATTGAAGTATTTGTAGAACAGGCAGAGGGATGCAACATCTCGTCGATGGGACAGAGGCTGAAGCCTAGATGACAGTTCAGGACCTATCAGGTTGGCGACTCTCTTTTGAACCCTGTCCAGGAGCGAGAGACAAGAAGCAGATACACCAGCCCAGATGTGACAACAGTACTCCATACATGGGCGAATGGTTGCCTTATAGAGGTATAGGATACTGTCAGGCGTAAGTAGCTTTCTAGCACGGTAGAGGAGCCAACCTTCCTTGCAGCAGCCTTGGCAATGCTCTCAATGTATCTATTCCAGTTCATATTCCCTGTAAACGTTAGGCCGAGGAGTTTAAAAGAAGTACTTTCAGGTAATGGGTTCTTAGCCATTGCTATTGGTGGTAGAGAAGGTTTCTTGTAGTTATTGAAGGAAACAAGATTGGTCTTAGCAGCATTGAATGTGACCAACCATTTTTGTCCCCATTCCACTACGGATTGGAGGTCATCCTCTAGTGTTTCTGCCATTTCCTTGGATATGTGTTCATTTGTTTTCCCCTCATATCTGTTATAGAGAGTGGTGTCATCGGCAAATATACCCATCTCCGAAACAATTTTATCAGGGAGGTCGTTTATGAATATCAGGAATAATAGAGGTCCAAGGATAGACCCCTGAGATACTCCCGCATTTATGTCGTATTGTTTGGATGTACGACCGTCGAGGACAACTTTGATTTTTCTATTACTTAAGAAGGATTTAATTACATTATGAATTCTTCCAGTGATTCCATATGATCTAATTTTCCTTAGAAGACCATCGTGCCATACCCTGTCAAAAGCCTTAGATATATCGAGGGCCACCGCTCTACCCTCCCCTTTTTTATCCAATGAACGGTATATACGTTCAGAAACTACAGTTAAGATATCTGCTGTTGAACGGGCTTGCCTGAATCCATATTGTTTGTCAGTCAGGAGTTTAGCAGCTGTTAGGTGCTGGACTAGGGCTTGATTAACTAAGGACTCAAATATTTTGGCGAAAAGCGGGAGGAGGCTAATGGGGCGATAATTTAGTGGGTCAGTTCTTTCACCAGAATTCTTGAAGACTGGTACCACAGAGGCGGTTTTCCAGCAGTCGAAAAAACAAGATTCGTTAAGGCATTTATTATAAAGTTTGGACAGAACTGGAGCAACCTCGGCAGACCATTTTTTTAATAGCACAGCCGGGATGACATCTGGTCCACACGCTTTTGAGGTGTCTAGGTTTTTTATAATAGCATGTACCTTAGAAGGGGTGATTTTCAAATCGTCTAGTGAGGCGTCTGTTCGCAGAGGAAATCAGGGAGTGAGTGGTATACCGAGTTCAGTGTGGAGTTTGAGGCAAACCGACTGGCAAGCAGATTAGTCTTGTCAGTTGCCGTGCAAGCAACCTCATGATCGTTTGATAGTGGGGGAATAGTTGACTGTCCATTATTTACTACGCTGTTGTAGATTTTCCAAAAATCCCGGGTTCCTAATTTCTGTGCTTCGATGCGTTTTCTGGTGGTTTCAGAGTAATCTGTCTTAGCTGTCTCTATCACTCTCTTACAATTATTTCTAGCTTCTATATACTTCTGTTTATTTGAGCTGGACCTATGTCGGTTGAATCTGCGGAATGCATGCTGCCTTTGACAAATGGCAGCTGCACAAGCAGAAGTAAACCATTAGGGGGAGTGGGGCTTGCTATAGAATTTCCGTGCGGGAACATGTGCTTCAATAGCAGTTTTGAACCATTCAGTGGTCTCATTTGCACACTGTTCCGCTGGAAGAGTAAAGATATTTTGCCATGGGGCATCTCTGATGAGCTCCCTGATGGCTTCCCAGTCAGCCTTTTTGTAATACCTCGTTGTTTTGAGTAGTGGGTCTTCAGTTTTAGGGCGAGAATTTAGGCTGATTTCTACCATTATCACAGCGTGATCAGCATTCCCGAGTGGGCTGAGGGCAATTGTTGTACAGTCATTGGGAACCGTTGTCAGAAAGAGATCTAGAAGTGAGGCATGTTGATCTTGCTGGTCTGGGAAACGTGTCGGAAATGTAACCAACTGAGATAGGGAATGGGATATAGAGAAGCTATGTGTTGCGCTACCAGCTACGTCTGTGTGATTTGAGAATCCTAGCCAGTTAATGTGGTGGACATTGAAGTCACCAAATACATGTATTTGTGCGCTAGTATCGAGGGAGAGTGCTATATCTATGCTGTCTGAGACTTTGTTTATTAGGGTACAGTCTTGGTTTGAGGGAGAGCGGTAGAGAAAATACAAGTAGCTAATATTGTGTTGCATATTTAGTCTGAAGCACATAAAGGCCTGGTCCTCTGATTCTAGTTTTATTTCTCTAGTCAGGGGGAGGGTGTTACGAATATAGACTCCAAGTCCATGCATATGTCTGTCCGAGTCCTTACGGTAGAGTGGGAGATAACCAGGCATGTTAAAGTGGTTAGAGGGAATGGAGGAGTGAAGGTTAGTTTCACTTAATGCTAAGATATCCGGGGTGTTTACAAGGAGAAATGACTCAACATCATCTAAGTTAGTTCTAAGCCCGCGGATATTAGTAAATGCAAGCCTCAAGGGAGGAGGCAGGTTGGCTTTCTTTGAGTTTGGTCCTGGTTTAAACGTAAATTTTGCTTGAGCAAAACTAACCTTCACTATATATATATATATATATATATATATATATATATATATATATATATATATATTGGCAGCAAGTCATTATTCAAGCACGTCCGATTGAACATGACTGAGTTCTTTTTTTCCGATTTTGTTGGATAACTTTTCAATTCGCTGAGCGGTCTTTTTTTTATTTTGGCTAGCATGTTGTATATTACGGCGCCTAGTAGTTGTCGTTCGACCATATTCTTCTCAAGCGCTTTAAATCGTTATCCGATCGTCGTCGTCAGGAGTGATTGTTATTGTTGTCATTTTCTTTATTGAGGCTTGGTGTAGATATAGTTAGTTCCATTTTTTTTTATATTGGTTATAAAATTTGGTGCCAGATGGGTAGGGTGAATTATTTATTTTTAATTTGGATTTTCTTGTTTTATATTTTATTTATTTTACTAACAGTATTCAACAACTAAGTAACTAAATGCTAATGTTGGGAAAATTTACACCTGACACCGAGAATAGCAGAGCTCAGCGATTGCATGCCACGTCGGGAAAGGTCTAACCTAGAAAACACGATAAAATGGCTCAGCATAAACGTTGTAACTTTACTGGCATTAATTTGCTGATACGTTTTTGCTTTGCACATGCAGAAGCAACTAGGAGATGGTATATTCTGAACAAAGTATCCTTTCTAGCATCTCATCTATAAAACAAAATACCATGAAGGTGTTCCTCAATCGAGTTTAACATATTCGTCTCCAAGTCTAATGTAAACAAATACTTGTTAAGTCGTACTCTAAATTTCCATCAGAGCTCTATTAGCAACGTAGCCATAACCTCTAGATGTTAAGGTATAGTTGGACTTGAGGAGTAAGTGATGAAAATTTAATCGGGATCTAATTTCCCATGAAATTTTTATCAATCCAGGAGTTGTTCATTTTATTGAGGGGAAAAACAGCGTTCTTAATCCGCATAATATTCCGTCTGTTTCTTAGTTAGTCTGTACGTTACCCTTGAAAGAGGCCAATTACAATTTTGGGAGATCAAATTGTAAGAAGAAAAAAAGCTAAATTCGCGGAATTTGGCTTTTAAAAAGGCCAACCTGGACAAGAATATGAGAGTGGCTACCCTTTGATGTAACCTCGATTTCTAATATCGCTATAATATATGATCATTGTTGACATAGTGCGAGAAAGGAACTTATAGTAATTTCGACGTGCAGTGTTTCTTCATCGAAGAAAAAATTTAGTTAAACGTTAATTAAAAAGGAACAATCGAAAGAAACAGGGCAAAAAAGAACTTTGCTAAAATGTACTGGACTGAAGGCGTAGATTAAAAAATTTCTTTTACAAGTTGATTTTATTATTTGTATTGAACTATGTAGCAAACTATTACTTTCTGTGTATTTATTAGTACTTATTCATTTATCTCATTTGGGTCAGTTCCAAATTTAAAATGCAATAGACACTATTTTCATCAAAATGTTAATAAACCTATATTTGCTACTTGTTATTAGTTCCCCTCCGCAATAACTTATTTCTTGCTCTATCCAGAAAAAATATCTGCTTTATCAAAACATATTTGTTGGTTCAATATATTTCGCATTCTGTGGAATTGCCACGGGCCCTGCTAGTATAAAATAATTTGTCATCGTCATCATTTGTTTTTAGACTCTGTGCGATTTTTTCGAAATTATTACAATGGTCAGAAGATAATTTGATTAATATTCTTTCTTACGGACATAAGAGGAAGCCATTAGTATGGCCAAATGATCATCCATCTAAGTAACTTGTTTTCCTACTATAACTACTATAAGTTTACTTTATTCTCCCCATGTGCTTAAAATCAATTGGAATTTATCTAGCTATAACTCTGATCTTTTCAATAGACAGTTCCTATATTTGTGAAAATGATCTTTTGCTCTTGTTAGTGGCTTCATGCTTTGTCTGGAGCGATTACCATAAAACAATATCCCACAAACACAGTGTGTGTAATAGTGCGTAATTGTGTACTGTGATTTCTACATATGGAATAAATATAAAAGCCAAGTACGTCCAAGGATGGAATTCTGCTGCCATATCTGGACAGGAACTGCTAAAAACAGCCTATCCTGCCTTGACAGAGTACAAAATTTTTTTGTGGCTTAGTGGGGGATGCCCTTTTCTCTTCCCTTCAACCTCTCTCCCACAGAAAAGATGTTGCAACCCTACTTTGCTTTATCGTTATTTCTATGCCAGGTGCTCGTCTGAACTCCAATCGCTGGTCCTCCCTCGCCAATCTTTCACGAAAAACAGCCGTCTAGCTGAATCCACTGTCAAAAACTTTCCCCACTCTTTATCTATGCCTAAATCAAACCGTAGATTCCATGAACAAAGCTTCTTTCTAAAAACTGCACGCCTGTGGAACTTTGTTCCGTCTGCCTGCTTCCCTCCTGACTACAACTTAGATGTCTTCAAGTCCAACGTAAACAAATTCCTGATGAACCGCCCCCTTAAGTAGACACTTTAAATATCCACACTAACCTACTGTACTTACAATGACCCTTATCCCTGAGTGGCTTCCGGGCCTTGATAAGTGGTGACCACCTTGTAAAAAATAAATAAATAAATAAACATGCGCAATCTTGTTTGCGTTCCTAGTAGGGACGCCTCAGACGATTTGCAATAAACTAACCCCTTCTCAAAGGAAGAAGACAAATCTTGAAAGAGTGAGCTTCCTAGAATTGCACAGGACAAGCACCCTTCTGCAGTCAACATGGAAAATGTCATTTAAAATGGCCTAATCTGTTACTTATTCCTATACAAAAGGGTTTCTTTAGTACATAATTCCAAAGATGCTATCGGCTTTCATTGCACCTTATATATTTATATTTAAGAGTGCATTTAGGGCGTTACCATTCCTTATATCTCTTTTGCCATTGTGCAGAACACGACGATCACTCATTTAATTTAGATCAAGCGAAAATTATTAAATACGTGATAGATAGAGCTAAAAAAAGACTTTTAGAATCAGAACTAATATTAAATACTAATACTATTACGCAAAGAAAAGGCTTCTACCATTTAGCCCCTAGCATAGGGAAAATAATAATCAAAGAACAAAATATCAAAACAGATCCTGGTTAACCGTTTCTCCTTAAATATTTCAACAAAATGAATAAGTTTACAGGAAAAAAAAAATGTACATATTTATTTTAACGCATTTTTAAAAGTGTATATATAGACATCGAACAACCCAACCTTCCCATACCCACACATATGTTTGTCCTTCCCGACATGGGTAGGATTCAAAAAATGTTCTCTTTTTCGTACGATCTATGACTTTTTCTTTTCTTGCATTTTTACTTCAATATCCTGAAGATGTCCTCTGAAATAAGGACGAAACGTTGATTATTTTAATAATTTCATTCGGTTTTTCTATTTTTCTCAAAATATAACGTCAACCACCGCTGGTATTTTTACATTTCTTATATATATATATATATATATATATATATATATATATATATATATATATATATATAAACGTGAACGTGTCTGTCTGTCTATCTGTCTGTGTACATTTCCCTACGCAATAACTCTGTCAATTTTTAGTCTATAGACTCGAAATTTGAAATACCGGGTACTGAGATTTGGGAAAATCGATGTGACGGGTGTCAGCCAGAAATTTGGCTGTTAAGGGGTCAAATTTCAACGATTTGACCTTTAAGAACTCTACCAAACTCCTCCGACAATTTTGGGTCTAGACACTTGAAATTTTAGATATAGGTTCCTTGAACCTGGATCTAATCTAATAAAGTGATTTGAGCCCGAAACTATAAATTTTAAGGGGTCATAATAGGGGTCAAATTAAAAAAAAAAATCCTCTTTTTTTTTTTTGCTCAGCATACACCTCCAAACACCCGGGCAACGCCGGGCTGAAATGCTAGTATATATATATATATATTAGCTTTGGGGCGATTAATTGGAATCGGGATTCGGAAAAATCAGGACTTTTGATTGTATCGGAATCGGTATCAGAATCAGAAAAAACTGCCTATTTTCTGAAAAAACGATTCCTTTGATTATTATATTTCATTTGATTTTTTTTAAACAAAATCTCCAACTGCTTTCAGTAATAAAAATCACAAATATTTATTGCTTTTAAACTAAAATCAATAGATAATCCTCCTACATGTGTGTTTTTACATTTAACAAGTGTTTTTACATTTAACAAGTGTTTTTACATTTAACATGTGTTTTTACATTTAACAAGTGTTTTTACATTTAACATGTGTTTTTACATTTAGCATGTGTTTTTACATTTAACATGTGTTTTTACATTTAACATGTGTTTTTACATTTAACAAGTGTTTTTACATTTAACAAGTGTTTTTACATTTAACATGTGTTTTTACATTTAACAAGTGTTTTTACATTTAACATGTGTTTTTACATTTAACAAGTGTTTTTACATTTAACATGTGTTTTTACATTTAACATGTGTTTTTACATTTAACAAGTGTTTTTACATTTAACATGTGTTTTTACATTTAACAAGTGTTTTTACATTTAACAAGTGTTTTTACATTTAGCATGTGTTTTTACATTTAACATGTGTTTTTACATTTAACATGTGTTTTTACATTTAACATGTGTTTTTACATTTAACAAGTGTTTTTACATTTAGCATGTGTTTTTACATTTAACAAGTGTTTTTACATTTAACATGTGTTTTTACATTTAACAAGTGTTTTTACATTTAACATGTGTTTTTACATTTAACAAGTGTTTTTACATTTAACATGTGTTTTTACATTTAACATGTTTTTTTACATTTAACAAGTGTTTTTACATTTAACATGTGTTTTTACATTTAACAAGTGTTTTTACATTTAACAAGTGTTTTTACATTTAGCATGTGTTTTTACATTTAACATGTGTTTTTACATTTAACATGTGTTTTTACATTTAACAAGTGTTTTAACATTTAACAAGTGTTTTTACATTTAGCATGTGTTTTTACATTTAACATGTGTTTTTACATTTAACAAGTGTTTTTACATTTAACATGTGTTTTTACATTTAACATGTGTTTTTACATTTAACATGTGTTTTTACATTTAACAAGTGTTTTTACATTTAGCATGTGTTTTTACATTTAACATGTGTTTTTACATTTAGCATGTGTTTTTACATTTAACAAGTGTTTTTACATTTAGCATGTGTTTTTACATTTAACAAGTGTTTTTACATTTAGCATGTGTTTTTACATTTAACAAGTGTTTTTACATTTAGCATGTGTTTTTACATTTAACAAGTGTTTTTACATTTAGCATGTGTTTTTACATTTAACAAGTGTTTTTACATTTAGCATGTGTTTTTACATTTAACATGTGTTTTTACATTTAGCATGTGTTTTTACATTTAACAAGTGTTTTTACATTTAGCATGTGTTTTTACATTTAACATGTGTTTTTACATTTAACATGTGTTTTTACATTTAGCATGTGTTTTTACATTTAACAAGTGTTTTTACATTTAGCATGTGTTTTTACATTTAACAAGTGTTTTTACATTTAGCATGTGTTTTTACATTTAACATGTGTTTTTACATTTAGCATGTGTTTTTACATTTAACATGTGTTTTTACATTTAGCATGTGTTTTTACATTTAACAAGTGTTTTTACATTTAGCATGTGTTTTTACATTTAACAAGTGTTTTTACATTTAACATGTGTTTTTACGGTAATTGAAAAAAAATAGCAACTTTATAGTTAAATATTTAGAAATTTTTGAAAAATCGGAATCGCAATCGGAGTAGGTAATTGGAATCGGGAATTTAGGAATGAATCGTTAATTGTATCGGAATCGGGAAAAATATTGGAATCGTCCCATCACTAACATAGATTCATGCACAAAACGTATATGAAAAGCTCGCGAAAATAGGGGATAGGAAGTGAATTGACATGATTTTCATTGCAAGATATGTTGATAAAGAATCGGTACCTTTGATAGGATCAGAGCCTTTCCACATTACCGGATGTTTACAAATCTACACCCCACCTACATTTTCAATCCATTTCCGGTGGTTACAGATTGCCAAACTCAATTTCCGCTAGACGACGTTTGATTCTCTCTCACTTATGACCTATATGTCGTAACGAAAAACTAAGATCGTTGAAGTCATCTATCTTTCTTATCTTTCTTTCTCTCTCTCTGTCTCTCTGTCTCTAATATATATATATATATATATATATATATATATATATATATATATGACAGTAAAACTCCTTTGATTTGAACTTCCTCTAAAGTTGGACTTCCTCTCATTTGGACTTCTTCTGAACCTGGACGTTCTCTAAACTTGAACTGTCTCGTCATTGAAATTGTATTAGCATATTTGATGCGGAGTTGCAGTAAAACTGTTTACATGGTTTAGTCAGATATTGCGCAGAAATGTTAATACTGGTGCTATGTAATTAATGTAGATTAGCTATTGATAATTAATTTACACTAATTGTACATTTTTTTTTCAGATTGGTATATTTAAAATAGTGTAAAACAACCCATCATGATGGGTATAGAAAAAATTCTTGACACCAAACGGTTACCGACCAACCACGTTGTTCTGAAATCACTTAATGCAAATGTTGTCGAAATGTGGGTGCAACAAGATGAGGAAACTACTGATCAATATCTTGAAGGCAGTAATGGTGATGAAAATAGCAACAGCTCTCATTCTCTTGACCCTAATGTAAATAACCAAGAACACTCTGATGAAACAATATCATGGAATGATGCAGAAAAGTCTATGGAGACGATTATAAAATTTCTAGAAAAAAGTCCTTACTTTAGTAACAACTATGTTTTGCAAGCAATGTCACTCCGAAGAGATATAATCATAAAGAAGCTACGGAACCAAGAAATTGTAGATTTTCGTGATCGCTTACGGAATACAATGGCAGCGCCCGAGAGCTCAATCGATGAAATTAGAAACTGCAATGAGACTCATTCAATGAATAAATAAAAAAAAATGTATTTTACATAAATGTATGATTTCTGTAGATGATAACTTAGGTAATAAATACCTAACAAGTAAGAGTAGATTTAATTTATTTTCAATGGTTTTGTTCCTGGTAATAATATTTAACAATTCTTACTTTCAATATATCGTAAACTCAACTTAATATATACTTGAAGTATCATATAGCAATGAATTTCATTTACTATTTCTTAATTCTTAGAAAATTAAAGTCAACTATAGCACATTTTTTTATCACGAAAATTGAACAGCATCCTCTAATTTGAACGAAGTGGATGTTCAAATTAGAGGAGTTATACTGTATATATATATATATATATATATATATATATATATATATATATATATATATATGTATTTTTTTTACTATAATAATTATTAAATACCTACAGACACTAGTGTTTCATCCTTTCAGGAATCTTCAGTGCAGGGTGTCACGATTAATACCAGTCGAACGATTCGAACCCCGCATCACGAGACATCTCTGGCTCGATTTAGCGAAGACCTAATCCATTCGTATATATATATATATATATATATATATATATATATATATATATATATATATATATATATATATATGGTGTTAAAAAGTTACTGAAGGGTTTTTAACTGAAATAGATTCTTTATTTTTGATGATATCTTTCGGTACTGTTAACACAATTTAAGACATTGGGAAATTTTCATCTTCGCATATTTGTGCTCTTTCCAAAACATTATTTATGAGAGATTGCAGAATCTCTGGATTGCAATTTAACTCCCTTATTTCGTTCCTGATGTGTTCCTTCAATTCTTGCAGGGGTTGGGGTTTGTTCACATAGATCTTTCTTTAAAATATCTCCACAAGAAAAAAGTTTCGAATTGTGTTGTGACTTGAACAATTTCTTACATGAAAATATCGTTGATATACAATTTCGCAACTTGTTTAATGCTATACTAACCTGTAATTAATTTCCAAAATATTATTTGTAAAATATCTGAAATAGAGAAAAACCAATCCTTATATATATATATGAAAAAATACTATTAATTACTATTAAATTTATTATTCTGTATACTATATATATATATATATATATATATATATATATATATATATATATATATATATATAAATATACATATATATGAAAAAATACTATTAATTATTATTAAATTTATTATTCTGTATACTATATATATATATATATATATATATATATATATATATGAAAAAATACTATTAATTACTATTAAATTTATTATTCGACCAAATACTCCTGCAAATAATGTTTAAAGTCCTTATTACGCAGAATCTCATTTTATATTACCGACTGGATTTTAAATTCTGACTATTGGATTCCTTTAAAAAAATTCCTTTTTGTTTGGTTTTCGGATTACCATTGAAAGAGTCTTCGTATAAGCAGGAATGTTATTCCCGGATTGTTTTTTGTTCTTTTCCACATTTCCCACATTTTTTCGCATTTCTTCACACGTTTCGTAACGGATATGAACATTTTGTAATTTATCACTATCAGAAATTGTAGTTTTATCTAATGCCTCAACCAACAAATTTAAGCCTAGCTTGGCCTTTTGGCCAAGATCAAAGTGTAGTATCTGTTCCAGCAGATACTGCAAGCTATGATTAGCTAGGACTAGCTATGACTAGCAAAGACCAGATGTGGGGGCAACCCCACATGCCTGACATTTAACCAGCTCCCATTTCCCACCTCTCGGGAGCTGGTCCCCTTTTTCCCTTCCCCCTCCCTTCACTCCTCACATTAAAAATCGGCCTTGTGCCTAATTTGCTCGGTGGGGGAGCAAATAAATAGCATCTGTTCCAGCAGATGCTGCAAGCAAAGACCAGATGTGGGGGCAACCCCACATACCTGACCTTTAACCAGCTCCCATTTCCCACCTCTCGGGAGCTGGTCCCCTTTTTCCCTTCCCCCTCCCTTCACTCCTCACATTAAAAATTGGCCTTGTGCCTAATTTGCTCGGTGGGGGAGCAAATAAATACCATCTGTTCTTCAGATGCTGCACTTCATTTTCTTGTTCTCTTTCGGTGGAGGAGAAATCCTTCACGACTGAGACAATTTTTATTTTTGTACCTTTTCTCCACGTTAAAAAACGACACTGGTGTCTAACTCTGTCCCTTGGGGAGGCATAGTAAATAGGTACAATTATAATTTGCTCATTTCTTTCTGTCATCTTACGAGAAGAATAGCAAGAACAGCATTCTTTGAAACTCCGCAGAAGAAGGACTTTGAACATTGATTTCAGGAGTATTCTGTCGAATAATAAATTTAATTGTAAAACTTAATTTACAGTTTCAATTTCTTTTCTCTATATTAAGCTCTACTCTCCGTTGTGTTTGTATTGGATTTTTTCATTGGTTAGGATTAATATATTAATATTTGTATTTACATTAGATTGAAGTTTACACCGCATTCAATTTGACTTTATATATATATATATATATATATATATATATATATATATATATATATATATATATATATATATAGAGAGAGAGAGAGAGAGAGAGAGAGAGAGAACAACAGGAGTATGAAATGAAGTCATAAAACTATATATTGGTGGATATAGAATGGGTCATTTATTGAATAATGGCATACAAGCAAAATTTGGGGGATAGAAGGAACTCTTTATGCCAAGGCATTTCGAAGCCTAATGCTTCTCATCAACTGCAAAATATTTACCCAAGCTAGTAGGGACTCCCGGTGTAGTCCAGTTGTAAAATACGCTAATATATGAGTTTTAAATTTATGCAGATGTCGTATATATTATTATAAAATCAATTTTCTATCGATTCTTATGTATTATAAAGTTATGATTTAAAAATAAAAAAAATATGTCAATATGACTTGAGTGTATCAGCTTGAATCGAAACCGAAAGCCAAAACTTATGAAGAAAACATGAATCCATTCAGCTATAATCGAAACCGAAATGAAAACTTATGAAAAATTCTTGGTAAAATTATTTATTACAAGAAATGAAATGTCATAACAATTAAATGACAGTCACTCGGAAGAAAAAAGATGTAAGGGTGACACACAAAATAACATACACGCTATCGTATTAATATAGTGATAATCATTAGTTGTTTACCATAAAAACTGTTCAGAGAATTTACACACACAAACCTATATATATATATATATATATATATATATATATATATATATATATAATTTTTTAAATATAATTATCGACTGACACGTGTTTCATTGTCTACGACTCATCAGAGTGGCTGAATCTAGCGAAATTCGAAATCAGGACCCCATGATACGAAGCCTAAACACTTACCCCTTGTCCACCTCGTTGACTGTTCGGATATATCGCGATTTACGTATATACTATTTGTTTTTGTTTTTGCGATTTAGTCATTCTGATGAGTCGTAGACGACGAAACGCGAGTCCGTGGATAATTATATTTTAAAAATAATATATATGCCGCTCCTCATGTGGAGGTACCAATTCGCATTTAGGTAAAAATGCACTTTCGTAAATAATTGAATTCATTCAAGACGTATCGCAAAAACGAAAACAAATAACATAGACGTAAATCGCGATATATCCGTATATATATATATATATATATATATATATATATATATATATATATATATATATATATATGTGTGTGTGTGTGTGTGTGTGTGTGTATACACACAACACACATATATATATACCCTATATATGTGTGTGTGTGTGTGTATATATATATATATATATATATATATATATATATATATATATATATATATATATATATATATATATATATAGTAGGCCAGGTTAAGAATGTATTCGTAGGATAAAAATCCAGAGAATACCCATCGGTTCTATATAATAGGACTCAATAAGTAATAGAGCTATTTATATTAATATTTATACAAATAGGTACAAGGTTCGCTACATAGGCATGACAATGTTTCGATTTGTAGTTAACTATAACTAAGATCTCATCAGTTTGTCTTTTCAATTAGGTGTTCATATTGGAAATAAAAGGGAACGAGATTGGTCTGTTTTACATCTATATAAGCTTCCAAAAGCTGTTGCTTTATTAAAATTTTAGAGCGAGCACTTTTAGAATCGGTATATTTCTTAATGTAATGTCTAAGGACAGCGTGCACGGACAGACAGAAATTCGTTGAAAATAAGAAAAACAACTCACAAGCCTGCATTCCCACAATATTCATTGATCGCTAAAATAAATACAAACTTACACGTTCTCTAACTAGAAATTTTGTAACTCTAAAATTACACCCCACAAACGCTTTTATTTTAACGAATCACCCATTAAAACTTTAAAATGTTACATAAAATTTATTCAGACATAAGGCAAGCTTTTTATCAGTTTTGGGACAAAAATTGGGCTGCCAAGGGGTCAAAGTAAAATGATTTGACCTTTGCAGTCTCTAGCAAACTATTCAGCTAATTTTGGGTCTAAACATTTGTAATTTTACATAAAGCATATTCAGACAAGCTTGCAAGCCTTTTAATCAGTTTTTGGGTGAAAATTTCGCTGCCAAGAGGTCAAAGTTGACAGAGTTAACCATTTCAGACTCTACCAAACTCCTCCGCTACTTTTGGGTCTAAACACTTGAAATTTTAGATGTAGGTTACCTCGACATGAGTCAAACTTTTTACAATATATGTATATATATATATATATATATATATATACATGTGCACATAAAGTTATGAACAGTACATAGAGCCCGAGCAAAGCAAGGCTGAACTGCTAGTATATATATATATATATATATATATATATATATATATATATATATATATATATATATATATATATATATATATATATATATACCGAATAAAATTTCTCATGGATAAGAAGAAAACGCTTCAAGAAACATTCTGTTGTTACATTTACTCTTGCGTTCAAAAACATGCAAAAATAAAACGTTGCAATGCTTTTGAACATAGGCAACAATTGAATACATAATAATAAAATAAAAAGAAATAAAAACTAACAACGAAAGGAAAGACTCCTTATTTTCTTCAAACATATTTTAAAGGTAGAAAATGTTAGCTGTTTGCGCACGCTACGACTTCCTGTTTAATTGAGAACAATGAAAGGTCTTTTTGACAGACGATAACTGCCGATCACCGTGCATAAACATCAACAGATTCTTTTAACAATGGAGGTTGTCTTATATTACCTCCCTTCTCCTATACAAACTTCTTGTGGTTTCTTTTTAATTCGCAATTGATTGAATTTGCTTTGTTACTCGAACATTTGTAAATTGTTAAAACGTTTATTAATTATATTCAAGAAAATATTTTGCATAATTTATTTTATTTTTATTTCGTGACAAGAATTTTTTTCCATATTGATTGATACTGTCATATTTACATAGCAAGAACATAAGTGAAGGAAAGTTAAATATACGAAGATTATTTTAGTTTCTCTCTCTCTCTCTCTCTCTCTCTCTCTCTCTCTCTCTCTCTCTCTCTCTTGTTTTACCCACGACACCGATCATACTGACTGAGAAAAACTTTATATATATATATATATATATATATATATATATATATAAAGAGAGAGAGAGAGAGAAAGAGCGAGAGAGAGAGAGAAAGAGCGAGAAAGAGAGAGAGAGAGAGCGAGAGAGAGAGAGAGAGAGAGAGAGAGAGAGAGAGAGAGATGTACCGGTGAAAATTTGTACATGGATAAAAAGAAAACATTGCCTTCAAAGAAAGTAAAAAGATAAAACGTAGCAATGTTATTGAACATAGAAAACAATTGAAATCTATCTATCTATCAATCTATCTATCTATCTATCTATCTATCTATCTATCTATCTATCTATCTATCTATCTACAGTAGCGTTCAAAAGTTAAGGAACGATCGATCATTTTTTTTAATGGCTTCTAACTTTATCTATGAAAAAGAAAAAAAAAATTTTGGTGAATTTTCCAATGTTTAATAATGGTAGTTAAAGAAAAAAATATTTTTTAATTTTTGATTTTAATACATATTAGTTTGGTTTTTTTTTTTTGTTGTTTTTTTTACATATAAATAAATTTAATTAAACTACAGGCGTCCAAAAGTTAAGGAACGCAGAAAATTAATACAAACGTTAACAATTTTATTAACAACAACAAAATGTCGACTCCGAATATTCGAAAAAGGCTATCTGTACAAGAAAAACAGCTTATTTGTGACCATTATGATGACAAACCGTCCATAGGGGAGATTGCTAAAATATTGAAAAGGTCTAAAATCAAAAATCAAAAAAAAAAAACATTTTTCTTTAACTACCATTATTAAACATTGGAAAATTCACCAAACATTTTTATTTTCTTTTTCATAGATAAAGTTAGAAGCCATTAAAAAAAAAATGATCGATCGTTCCTTAACTTTTGGACGCTACTGTATATACCTATAAAAGTGAACGTGTTTGTGTGTCTGTCTGTGTGTCTGTCTGTGTACATTTCCCTCCGTAATAACTCTGTCAATTTTTAGTCTACAGACCCGAAATTTGATATACAGGGTACTGAGATTTGGGAATATTTATGTGATCAGTTTTCGGCCAGAAATTTGGCTGTTAAGGGGTCAAAGTTCAACGATTTGACCTTTGAGAACTCTACCAAACTCCTCCAACAATTTTGGGTCTAAACACTTGAAATTTTAGATATAGGTTCCTTGGACATGGATCTAACTTAATAGCTTGATCTGAGCCCAAAACAATAAATGTTAAGGGGGTCATAATAGGGGTCAAAGTTAAATAAATTGACCGTTTTTTGCTTGTTTGTTGTTTTTGCTTAGCATACACCTCCAAATACCCGGGCAACGCCGGGCACCCATGCTAGTATATCTATAAAAGTGAACGTGTCTGTGTGTCGGTGTGTATGTGTGTCTTTCTGTGTGTCTGTCTGAGTACATTTGCCTACGCAATAACTATCAATTTTTAGTTTACAGACTCGAAATTTCATGAACAGTGTACTGAGATTTGGGAAATCTATGTGATCGGTTTTCGGCCAGAAATTTCGCTGTTAAGGGGTCAAAGTTCGACGATTTGACCTTTGAGAACTTTACCAAACTCCTCCGACAATTTGGGGTCTAAACACTTAGAATTTTAGATATAGGTCACTTGGACATGGATCTAAGTTAATAACTTCATTTGAGTCCAAAACAATAAATGGTAAGGGGGCTTAATTGGGGTTAAAGTTTTAAAAAAGTGACCTTTTTTTTTTTTTTTTCTTTTGCTTAGCATACACTTCCAAACACCCGGGCAACGCCGAGCAACGCCGGGCAACCATGCTAGTATATATATAAAAGTGAATATGCCTGTCTGTCTTTTCTCTATATTTTTTAAGGAAGACTATTATACAGAAAGGCATTACTTTAAATATTCACACTTTTTAATATATACATATGCACATAACCTTATTAACAGTACATTGGGTCCGAACAAAGCCGGGCGGAACTGCTAGTAGATCTATAAAAGTGAACGTGTCTGTGTGTCTGTGTGAGTTTCTGTGTGTATGTACATTTCCCTACGCAATAACTCTGTCAATTTTAAGTCTACAGACTCGAAATTTGATATACAGGGTACTGGAATTTGGGAAAATCTATGTGATCGGTTCTCCGCCAGAAATTAGGTTGTTAAGTTCAACGATTTGACCTTTGAGAACCCTACCAAACTCCTTCGACAATGTTGCATCTAACTTAATAACTTGATCTGAGCCCAAAACAATAAATATTAAGGGGTCATAATAGGGGTCCAAGCTAGAAAAATGACCGCCATTTTTTTTTTGCTCAACATACACCTCCAAACACCCGGGCAACGCTGGGCTGAAATGCTAGTATATATATCAACGTGAACGTGAAGTATCTGTATGTCTGTGTGTCTGTCTGTGTGTGTACATTTCCCTACGCAATAACTCTATCAAATTAAAGTCTACATACTCGAAATTTGATATGCAGGGTACTGAGATTTTGGAAAATCTATGTGATTGGTTTTCGGCCAGAAATTTGGCTGTTAAGAGGTCAAAGTTCAACGATTTGACCTTTCTACGAAACTCCTCCGACAATTTTGGTCTAAACACTTGAAATTTTACATAAAGGGTATTCAGAGATAGGGCAAGCTTTTTCATCGGTTTGGGTCGACAATTTTTAGTTACCAATATATAAAAATATGTATGTTTGCATGTCTGGCCATAACTTTCGACAGAGGCGATCTTTTCTCAACATGAGCACCGTTTTGAAGTTCGACCTTTCAGACGACAAATATCGAAAAATTGGCTAAAACAATTAATATCTTCACCTTAAACTGGGAACGTTTTTACAGGGGGGTATCTTTTTTCGCCGATATTTTTGAAAGATCTCCTCTCCTTTCGATTGTCTAGCCTTAATTTTAAAAACTGTCACTTTCAGTTTGGCGGTGATCGTAACAGCATCGACGTCAGGTTTTTCCCCGTTCTTTTCCTTCTTTGCGGTTCCAGCCTGCCTTCCTACTACCACTTTTTTTTGCTGAACATACACATCCAAACACCGGGGCTGTATTGCTAGTACATCTATAAAAGTGAAAATGTGTGTGTGTGTCTGTCTGTCTGTCTGTGTACACTTCTCTTCCCAATAATTATGTCAATTTTCGGTCTACAGACTTGAGACTTGACATAAGGGGTACTAAGATTTGGGAGAATGTTCTTAATCGGTTTTCGGCCAGAAATTTAGTTGTTCAGGGGCCAAAATTCAACGATTTCACCTTTGAGAACTCTACCAAACTCCTCCGTCAATTTTGGGTCTAAACACTTGAAATGTTAGATATAGTTTACTTGAACATCGATCTAACTTTATAATTTGATTTAAGCCCAAAACAATAAATATCAAGATGACAAAATTGCGGCCAAAGTTACAAACAAATTGACATCTGCTGTCTCTAACAAATTACTCAGCAATTTTTGGTCGAAACATTTGAAATTTTACATGAAGTGTATTCCGACATAATTCAAGATTTCTAATCGTTTTTTTTTCTTAAAATTTGTCTTGCAAGGTGTCAAAGTTCCAAAGATTTTACCTTTACTGTCTCTCGCAAACTATTCAGCCAATTTTGGGTCTAAAAATTTGAAATTTTACATAAAGGGTATTCAGACATGCAGCAGGCTTTGTAATAAGTTTTTGGGCGAAAATTTGGCTTGCAAGAGGTCAAAGTTGAAAAAGTTGCCCTTTGCAGACTCTACCGCTAATTTTTGGCCTAAACCATTAAAATTTTAGATTTAAGTTACTTGGACATGGGTCAAACATTTTAATTTAATTTGAGCTACAAAATAATAAATATTAAGGGGTAAAAATTGGGGCCAAAGTTTAAAAAAAATTGACGTCTGCGGTTTCTACCAACTTTTCTTTATGGTAGTTAAGGAAGCCTTTTTATAGAAAGGTATTACCGTATATTTTATTTTTTACATAGGCCACACCACTTATAAAGGCTAAGAGGCCACTCGAGGATTAGGGTCAAAGAGTGTACAGTAGAAATTGGACAATATAGTAACCGTTAGTAATGAAAATTCGGTAAATTTGTTAACAAGTGGAACGACACATCAAAAACTTGTTTACGTTAGACTTGAAGACAACCATATTGTAGTCAGCTGGAAAGCAGGCAAATGGAAGACAGTTCTAAAAAAGAAGCTTTGTTCATGGAATCTACGTTTAGGTTTAGGCACAGACAACGAGTGGGGAAATTATTGATAGTGTTTTCAGTTAGACGAGTGTTTCTTGTGAACGTTTGGCGAGGGGAGGACCATAGACTGAAGCTCAGTCGAACACTTTACATGAAAATAATGATACATCAGAGACAAACTCGCAACATCTTTTCTGTGAGATAGAGGTTGCAGGGAAGAGAAAATGACATCTCCTACGAGCCTACGAAGTCTATTTTGAACTCTATCAAGGCAGGACAAGTCCTTTCTGGCAGCTCCTGCCCAGATGTGGCAACAGTATTCCATCCTTGGATGTACTTGGCTCTTATATAGATAGAAAATTGCATCAGCAATGAGCAACTAGATCGATAGAAGTATCCCACCATTTTTCCAGCGGCCTTGGCAACATATTTGATGTATGTCTTCCATTTAAGATCAGGAGTAAAGGTCAAGCCCAGAAGTTTGTCAAAACTTGAGGCCTCCTGAAGACGAGAGCCATTCATTTCAATTGATGCCAGATGGGGATCAGAACGTTGATGATGTAAAGAAAGAAGCTTGGTTTTAGATGTATTAAAAGTAACCAGCCACTCATTTCCCCATTGTACCATGCGCTCAAGATCAGAGAAGAGAAAATCGGAGAGAACTTGGTCGTTTACTCCCTTAGATGTGCTACCATAGATAGTAGTGTCATCAGCATAAATGTCTACAAATGATGTAAGGATGTGATTTGGAAGATCATTAATGTAGATCAGGAAAAGAGTTGGGCCGAGGATGTGAGCTTCTGATTTTGCCCCTCAACTACTACTCTTATGAACCTATCTGAAAGAAATGATTTAATAATTCATAAGACATTTCCAGCTATACCATAGCTAGAGATGTTGTGAAGTAAACCTTTATGCCATACCCTATCAAGGCCTTGGATATGTCAAGAGCAGTTTCCCTAGAAAGGTTGCCTCCGTCGAGAGATTCGCTAATCCTATGAGGTATAACTGTAAGCACATCTGCTGTAGATCTAGCAGAACGGAAACCATATTGTGTGTCACTAAGAAAGTTATTTTTGCTGAGATGGTTGATTACTTCTGTATTTAACACAGATTCCAGCAACTTACTCTGACGCACAGGAGACTTATTGGCCTGTACTGAGATACAGGGCATACTGATGAGATTTCCCAGGATGATGGGAAGCAGTTCTCCTTAAGAACAGTTTTGTAAGTATGAGCGCTAGTTCTGGTTGAAGTTTGTTCAGTATTATAATTGGAATACCGTCAGGGCCAGTTGCTTTACTAGAATCAAGGTTTTTGATTAGCATGGCAACATCACGTACAGATATATATATATATATATATATATATATATATATATATATATATATATATATATATATATATCACAGCGTGTTTTCTGATAAAGGAGGAAATATTGGGGGTTGGCGGCCTTGGTCGCAAAGGGTAGAATTAGCTGCAAAGTTCTTGGCAAAGAGTTTGGCTTTGTCTGATGCTGACGAGATCACCTTAGGTGCATTGTATGATAGTTGGGATAGAGCACACGCTTCTGTTCAGTATTCTGTTTGCTATTTGCCATAACTGATAGAAACCAAGCCGCTGCTTAGCTACTTTGGACTGGACGGACTGAGCATACAACTCTCTTGCGTTCTTTATTACTTTCTTACAATGGTTGCTGGCAGTCATGAAAGCGGCTTTAGTTTCCATATATCTATTACGTTGGAAGCAGTGGAAAAAGTGATTTCTGTGCGCAATGGCAACAGCACATTCTGGAGAGAATCCTGGCTGGCTGTTAGGTTTTTGCTGGAATTTTTTGAGGGTATGAAACGGTCTATACCTACAATTAACCATTCCGTCAGTTCTGATACTATAGAGGACACATCCTTTTTAAACATGGAACGCAGAGGTAGATCCGATATAAATGTACGGAAGCTATCCCAGTCAGCCATAGTGTATCGATATACTGTACGTTAGAGAGGTACGTCTGGGGACTTATTATATTTCATTTTTATCTTAATTGATACAACAGAGTGGTCGGAAGTTCCAAGAGGAGACAGAACAGAAACTGAACATAGTTCAGGGCAAGTTGTGAGAAAAAGGTCTAGTAGGCTCGCATACTGGCCGTCATTGTCGGGCACACGGGTGGGTTCATGAACAATCTGAGTGAGGTCACAAGCAATGGAGAAAGCATGACAGAACCTCCCCTCATCATCTGTCTTGTTTGAGTGGGTCAATCATTCGACGTTGTGAACATTGAAGTCTCCACATACGTGAATGTAAGCTGAAGAATAAGCAGATAGAACTTGGTCAATTTTCTCAGATATGCTTTTAAAGATAGTAACTCCGCTGTTGTGGGGGCGATAGAGAGTAAATATAAATGCAGTACTGTGAGCTAGTGCAACCCGGAAGCACATATAGGGTAAATTAGGATCTTCTCTGGAGATGTCTCTACCACATGGAAAGTCATCTTTAATATAGGCGCATATTCCATACCCATAGCGATCTTGGGGGTCAAATTTAGAAGTTAAGTTAGAGTATCCTTTAATTACGAACTCATCCAGGGAAATAGCTTGTTCAATGCCAGTTTCGCTTAAAAATAAAAGGTCTGGTTTATTCTCCTGTAATTTGGGAAAATCTTTGTAATCCTTTTTCGGCCAGAAATTTCGCTGTTAAAGGGTCAAAGCTCAACGATTTGACATTTGAAAACTCTACCAAATTCCTCCGAGAATTTGGTGTCTAAACACTTGAAATTTTAGATATAGGCTCCTTGGACATGGCTCTAACTTAATAACTTAGTTTGAACACAAAACAATAAATGTTAACGGGGTCATAATAGGGTCAAAGTTAAAAAAATTGACCGCTTTTTTTCTTTTCTTTTTTTTTTTTTTTGCTCAGCATACACCTCTAAACACCCGGGAAACGCCGAACTGAAATGCTAGTACATAATGAAAGTAGAAATAATAATAACAACGAAAATAAAAACACTAATTATTTTTTTCAAATGCGCCGCCAGGTACGGAATGTTTGCTTTTTTTCGCACAAATACGACTTCCTGTTTAATTGAGAATAATCAAAAGCTTTTTGGCCGACGACAACCGCCACTCACCGCGCATGAATGTCAAAAGATTCTTTGACAATAAAGTTTGTTCGGTATTACCCCACCCCGCCCTATCTCCCGAATGAAACATTTTTGGTTTCTTTTTTTAATCACTATCGATCGAATTAACTTTGTTGCTTGAATAAACGTGAAATCGTTAATAAATTGTTAAAACTTTTATTAATTATATCCAAGAAAAATCTTGAACACTGTAATTTTTTATGTTGAGAAATATTTTTATTATATTTTGTTTTAACTTTTGGCCAGAAAAAATGGCTGCGTAGGAGTTAAAATTAAAAACAAAGCAGTTAACCTTAGCAGAAGTAAGTCGATTAACCCTGTTTGCATCGGAAAATAACCATTTATAGGTTAAACAACACTATTTTCTGAATTCATTATGTGGATACGAACGTGGCTCAGAGGTTAACAAATAAGGATTGATTTTTATAAGCTTTGATTCCAATTCTAGCCAATGACACCCAAGTCATCTTTTTTCTTTCTAAATCACTACTATATATAGGGTACAATATAATAATCGATAGAAAATTTAATCTCGAATAATAAATGCGAAATTTGCATGAATTAAAATATTATATATATGTATATATATGTGTGTATGAATATGTATATGCATATATATACATGTATGTATATATGTATATATATATGTATGCATGTATGTATATATATATAAAATAATATAAAATAAATACAAAATCTGCATGAATTAATATATATATATATATATATATATATATATATATATATATATTTGTAGTCATCGAAATACAGTCCTGTTTCGTTGTATCACGACTTATCAGTGCCGCTAGACTAGCATCTCTCCCAAGCCAAGGATTGAACCTAGAACCATCGTGCTGACAGTCGGCAGTTCTCCCACTCCCATATATATATATCAAATAAATATGAAATCTGCATGAATTAATATATACGCAAAAAAAATGGCCAAAAATTTTATGTATTTTATTGAACTAAAAGCTATATTGAACAAAGACAATTGAACAAGGAAACTTAAACGAGACTAATAACACAGAACAAGACATTTACTTTAATAAATACTTAGGATGGAATCGTATTTCCTTTTTATTTCTTTAAAAGATCAATCCCTTTAGACATGCTCTCAACCAACGCGGAACACTGTGAAGAGGAGATGCTATTCCATTCGCTTTGCACAGCTTCCCACAATTTGTCATTGTTTCAAATAAGTTATTACGATCAATGCACGAGATATTACGAACCAAATATTCTCTATTAGGCTTAAATTGGGGCTTTGACCTGGCCAAAATATCACATCGATTGAGTTATCAGAAACCCATTCTTCTGTGACTTTAGCAGTGTGTGCAGGGTCATTATAATGTTGAAAAATAAAGTTCTGAGATATTCCCAGCTTTTGAATACTTAGTAACAGTTCTGTTTCTAATATTCGAATGTATTTCTTTGCATTGATTGACTTCTAATAAGTTCTGCAGTAAAAATTCCCCATACCATTATCTCTCTATTCCCGTGTTTAACTGTCGTTTTTTATGCAACTTGGCGAATATCGTTCTCCAGTAATTCGATTGCCCGTTCGGGAGCATCAGGAGCATCACTAATAAGACAAAATCTTGATTCATCTAATGAGAAAACATTCCTGAACCAGTCTGTATCTTTCTTGCCAGAACACGAGAAAAATCTCTTTCTATAATTGATGTTCTTAGAAAAAATGGCTTATTTGCACACCTTTTAGGTGGAAAATCCCATTTCTCTCATTCGTCTAGATACTGTATATCTAGAAAGAGAAATTCCAGCCTCTGTTTTGAATTCTTTGCTATGGTCGACATAAGTTTTCTTTCGATCTTTCAAAACTGTTCATTTAAACTTTCCAGTGTTTTAAGTGTTCCAGTTTCCCCCAGTATGTTAAAACTCGCCAATACCAAAACAAAGCCGTCATGTAAAGAACTGTGTAAGCGGAAAAAAATCAAATCAACTCATACAGTGAGTATTCGTATTATTTGGATTCTTCTGCATACTGTTCATATATTGAGTTTTATTAACTCTTAGTTATAATATGTATATATATATATATATATATATATATATATATATAAAATTTATTTATACAAACATTTGTGGCTACATATGTGAATACATGTTTCTGTAATCACCCATTATTGGGGACATTACGTCTTCAAGCCAAGAATTACCCTCGAAAACTGAACTTAATATACCTGCTCTGTTTACTCATTGATCACTTTTTGGTAGACACATGTTGTTTCATTGGATGTATTTCTAGGAAGCTAAACTCTACTGCCATAATATATATATATATATATATATATATATAATAAATTAAAGATAAGAAATAATAAAGTTATATATAACTTTATTGTATTAGTAAAACAATGAGTAAAATAAAAGGTTAAAATTAAAAACAGAACCCTCTTTAGGCCATGGCATTTCGATGCTAAATGTTTTTCATTAGAAGATAAGGGCCAGAATTATATAAACTGCACATATAGATAAAAACTGGCTTAAAACATTTACATATGAAATGAGAATGAAGGAATAGGATAATATGAGGAAGATAATTAAGAAATATTAAAAGTAGGTGTAATATATAAGAGTAAATTGGGCAGAAAAAGTAAGAGGCATTACTTATGGAATGCCTCTCGGCTATATATATATATATATATATATATATATATATATATATGTGTGTGTGTGTGTGTGTGTGTGTGTGTGTGTGTGTGTGTATGCGTGTGTATGTGTGTGTGTATGTGTGTGTGTGTTTCTTCGTTTGTGACGGGGCTGATTGCCTTGAAATTTTACTATAAAATTTTAATCGAATAAATGTGTAAACAGTGCCCGGAAAATTCGTACTCGGAAAACTCGTACCCGGACAACTCGTCTTTTTTGCTAGGTAGGAAAACTGATCCTTTATTGAATAAAAATCAATTGAAAACACATTTTATGACCGTTCTTGAAGAAGATATTTTTTTAAAAGGGACTATACACTCCCATAATGTTAAAAAAAATACTTTTGCTTGTTTACTGTTGTTTTAAAAAAAATAAAACCAATTTTCTAAGTGTCCGTTTTCTATCTAACTGGCTAAGTTGTTAGTAACTTCACTTATTTTAAAACGTTTATTCTGTTCAAAAACGATATTACAGACCACATAATATACTTTAAAATATTTATACTTATTTACTGTTGTTCTTAAAAGGGCAAAATCGATTTTTCTACCTAGCTGGCTAAGTTGTTGGTGGTTTAATTTTTAATTTTGGGACGAGTTTTCCGGGTACTAGTTTTTCTAAATTAGTGTATATCATATAGAGATTAAGTATTAGCGCAAAGAAAAAGGAACTTGGTTTCTGATAACTTCGACTAAAGTAAAATGAAACAAAGAGAGTGAAACAGTAAACACGGACAACTGCGTAATAAAACTGGTACGAAATAAAATATTAATTTTAATTCCTGTTGTGACTTTAAGGAGATGATTAAAAGTGGATGTTGGAAGCGTGGTTGGGGGGAGGATGCTATCGCTGGCAATGCATCGTTGGCGTCTGGGACCAAGTGCGCGTCGCCAAAACCACTTGACACGTCTGTATTTGTTACTCGTTGCTCCTCTTCACTTCAACTGGTTGAACCTTAATAGTATTTCAGAACCAAAGACAAATGTCACACGCAGTTTGACCCGACTTTAGAGCCGCCATTACAGAGTCAAAACCCTTAATAAAGAACCTGCCATTGGTATATAAACAACAATAAAAACAATTAACTGCTAAAGAACAAATTAAGATGCGTCCACACATTTTGATGAGAGGCTTTGTCCGTTGGTTATCCTTTGTTTTTATTAAGAAAAATCGCCCCAGAGTAGAAAGTCATGTACCTGTAATCAGTTCAATAAAAAATTACGATAAAACCAGCCACAAACTTAGAACCAATTCGCCTCCTCCCTTGATGCTTGCATTCACGAATATCCGCGGGCTTAGAACTAATTTAGATGATGTTGAATCATTTCTCTTAACAAACTCCTCGGATATCTTGCCACTAAGTGAAACTAACCTACACTCCTCTATCTCCTCTAACCAATTTAACATGCCTGGTTATCTCCCCCAAACATATATAAGTCTATATTCGAAACACTCTCCCCTTGACTAGAGAATCAAATTTAGAATCAGATGACCAGGCCTTCGTGTGCTTTAGACTTAACTCGCAACATAGTGTTAGCTGCTTATATTTTTTGTACAGGTCTCCCTCGACCCTAATCAACCAAGCTTCTGACAGCATAGATACAGCACTCTCCCTCGATACTAGCACACAAATAGATGTATTTGGTGACTTCCATGTCCACCACAGTAATTAGCTTGGATTCTCTACATATACAAACGCATCTGGTAGCATAACACATAGCTTCTCTGTATCTCATTCCCTATCACAAACATTACGTTCTGATCGATACCATAACATGCCTCACTTCTAGATTTATTTCTAGCCACAGTTCTCGATGATTGTGAAACAAATGCCCATAGCTCACTCGAGAATGCTGATCACGCTGTGATAATGATAGAACTCACCCTAAACTCCATACCCAAAGCTGATTGGCCATTACTAAAAACGACAAGATCCTATAAGAAAGCTGACTGGGAAACCATCAGAGATCTCATCAGAGATGCCCATGGGGAAAATCTTTCTCTTTCTGCAAAGCAGTGTGCAAATGAGACCACTGAATGGTTCCAAACTGTAATTGAAGCCCATGTTCCAACACAGAAGTTCTTTAGCAAACCCCACTCTCCCCAATGGTTTACTTCTTGCGCAGCTTCCGTTGCTCATAAGACAACATGCATACCGCAAGTTTATCCGACACAAGTCCAGTACATGCAGACAAAAGTTTATAGAAGCTAAAAGTATTTATAAGGAAGAAGTAGCGGCAGCTAAAATCGAATACACTAAAACTACCAGAAAACGCATTGAAGTGCAAAATAAAGACCTCGTGATTTCTGGAAAATCTACAACAGTGTTGTAGATAATAAGCAATCAACAATTCATCCACTATCCAACAATCATGAGGTTGGCTAACATTCTTGCCAATCGTTTTGCTTCAAACTCTACGTTAGACCCAGCAAATACTATAATTCTCCTCCTGATTTTCTTTTACGGACAGAAACCACATTAGATTATTTGAAAATTACCCCTTCTCAAGTGCATATCATTAAAAACCTAGACACTCCAAAAGCATGTGGACTTGATCTCATCCCGGCTGTACTATTAAAGAAATGCTTCGCTGAGGTTGCCCCAGTTCTTTCCAAACGCTTCAACAAATGCTTTAACGACTCTTGCTTTCCTAACTGCTTAAAACCCGCTTCTGTGGTACCAGCTTACAAGAATTCTGACAAAAGAATTAATCCATTAAATTATCCCCCATTAGCCTTCTCTCTCTCTTCACCAAAATATTTGAGCCCATCATTAATCAAGCCCTAGTCCACCACCTTACAGTTGTTAAACTTCTGACCGACCAAAAATATAGATTTAGGCAAGTCCGTTCTGCTGCTGGTATCCTAACTGTAATCTCTTAACATATTTACCATGCACTGGATAAAGCAGAGGAAGGTAAGGCAGTAGCCAAAGATATATTTAAGGCTTTTGACAGGGTATGGCACTATGGTCTTTTCAGGAAAATCAGATCATATGGAATCACTGGACGAATACTTAACATAATTATATCCTTTTTAAGTAAGAGAAGAATCCACGTTGTCCTCGATGGATGTACGAGAAAACAACATGATATAAATGCGAGTGTTGTTCAGGGGTCGATCCTTGGACCTTTATTATTCCTGATATTCATAAATGATCTCACTGATAAAGGTGTCTCTTAGATCGGTATATTTGCGGATGACATTATACTCTATGGCAGACACAAGGGGAAAACAAATGAACACATATCTAAGGCAATGGCGGAAACCGTAGAGGAAGACCCCCAGTCTGTAATGGAATGGAGACAAAATGGATGGTAACATTCAATCCCGACAAGACTAAGCTTGTTTTCTTTAATAATTACAAGAAACTTTCTCAACCTCCAATAGCTGTGGCTGATGAGACCTGAATGTACTGCGTCCAAACTTCTCGGCTTAATTTTCACAGGGAACATGAGCTGGAACAGATACATGGAGGGCATTGACGCAGCTGCTGCGAGGATGTTGAGCTCCCTCTACTGTGTGAGAAAGTTAATTCAGCCTGAAAGTATCCTGTACCTCTATAAGGTCACCATTCGCCCATGTATGGAGTATTGTTGTCACGTTTGGGCTGGTGTATCTGCTACTAGTCTCTCAGTCTTGGACAGGATTCAAAGAAGAATCGCCAACCTTATAGGTCCTGAACTGTCAGCTAGGCTTTAACCTCTCTCCTATCGATGAAATGTTTCAACCCTCTGCCCGTTTTACAAGTATTTTAATGGTATATGCTCTGTCGAACTACAAGCTCTTATACCCCTTCAACGTAAACACCTCCGACAAACCTGACAAGCAGCAAAATCCCACCCCTGCACAGTAGAGATCCCTAGATGTAAGAAAACCTTCTACTCTAATAGTTCCTTCCCCAGAAATGCTAGACTTTGGAACTCCCCTTCCCGGGTTTCTGCTTTATGAACTGTACTGACACGCAGATGTTCAAGTGTAATGTAAACAGACATCTTGCTGCTCAACTCCCTGCATAGTATCACCTCAATTATGTCCCAGATAGTAGCCCCCTACAACGAAGTCGAGCCGAGCTTTGTTTGGAGTGAAAAGGAAATAAAAAAGTCAAGCTGTACACAAAATCACCTGTCGGACCAACTTTGGCACACAGTCCATTGTTTGATGGTCAAGTGTAGACGTTTAACGGATGAGAATCACGAAAGAATTTATTTCTCGTAGGAAAACCTTTACAAAATTCTATTGTGTTTGCCTTTTTATAAACCTGGACGCAAATATTTACATTTGAACGAGTCGATAGCATAAAAACGAGACTAAATAGAGATATTCTTTGCTTTCCGTGGGATTCGGATGTCGCGTACGACGCAGGTGCACAAGTCGACGAGAGAACAGAAATAAAAAAAATAAATTAAGCCATAATGAATGCTGATGAATGAGAACATAGTATTATAAAAATCTGTTTTTTTTTTTGTGTGTGTGTGTAAGGATGAGAGGGTCGTGTTTTAAGGTCAGTTCAGATTGTTTTGTTGTTTTATTTCCTCTTTTCCGAGATGAAACAAAAATGACGTTTAATATGGCCGCTCTTCTTTTAAAATAAAAACAAAATATAAAACCAAAATGAATTGTGTTTTAGAAACACATGAACTTATTACTTGGACTCAGTGACCTCTTTTCAAATTGCTGTAAAAACGTCTTAGCGAATCGTTATATGAATATATAAGTTTTCTATTCCTAACTTTTTTTTTACATGGGGATCACCACTTATCAAGGCCCGTAAGCCACTCAGGGATAAGGATTATTTTGTGTACAATAATCAATGGGATAATATCGTAGTAATAGTTGGTATTGGAGATTTGATAAAGCGTCTTACTTAGGGATTGATTAATCAGGAATTTGTTTATGTTGGACTTGAAGACGTCCAAGTTGTAGTCAGGTGGGAAACAGGCAAAAGGAATAGCATTCCACAGGCGTGCACTTCTCAGAAAAAAGCTTTGTTCAGGGAATCTACGTTTTGATTTAGGCACAGATAAAGAGTGGGGGAAATTACTGGCAGTGGTTTTAGCTAGACGGGTGTTTATCATGAAGGATTGGCGAGGGGGAACCAGAGATTGGAGCTCGGACGAGCACTTGCCATGGAAATAACGATAAAACAAAGACAGGCTCACAACGTCTCTTCTGTGAGAGAGCGGTTGCAGGGAAGAGAAGAGAGCATCCCCCACTAAGCCACGAAGTCTATTTTGTACTTTGTCAAGGCAGGATAGGCTGTTTTTTGAAGCTCCAGCCCAGATGTGGCAGCAGTACTCCATCTTTGGACGTACTTGGCTTTCATAGAGATAGAGAATTGCATCAGTAGTAAGATATCTTCTGGAGCGGTATTGAAGGCATCTCGTATACAATGGTAACACATGCTTCAAGCATGTTCTGCCAAACACAAGAACCTACAGCGCACATAATCCTGTGATCACTACCTTATTTTTTGTCCTAAATACCGCGCTCTGAAAAGAGAGAGAAATATAATCGTTTCAGTTTGGTACACGCATACAACAAAAAACGCAAAATGATATTTTGTTTCGGTGACTTATGGTTTCTAGAAAAAATGTCCCTTTCATGGCTTTTAGACTAAGATTAAAATGTAGAATCTGTTATTTTCTTGTTCAGAGAAAAATAAATCCTTCTAAGTAGATCGACCTTTCCATTGGATAATATGCAGAGATGTAGGGGAGGGATTTACTTTTAACACTTGATCGTCACTTTATAATGCTATGTGTTTATGATTGAAGCAATTATTATTTTTGTGAAAATTCATAATTCCCTTTTTCGACAGATTGCATTTCCCCTACATGAATAACCGACCTCGTGACACCTCCCAGATTTCATGAGATTAATTATAAGATAGTGAATGGGCAACTTTTGCTTCATCATAAGCTACCCACACATGTGAATCGTTTCAGCGAGTATCTATTATCTCTAAAGATGGAAATAGTCACCGTTTCGTAATCAAATGTGGTATTTGATAATAAACATGGCTGTAGATTATTAACTAAGGTTGTTTATTGTTTTGTTTAAATTCGCCAATCAGATTAGTAAAAAAACAAAAACAAAATCAGATTAGTAAAAAAAAAATCAGATTAGTAAAAAAAAATCAGTTTAGTAAAAAAAAATCAGATTAGTAAAAACAACAACAAAAAAACAAGGTTGCATATTACTTACATTTCATAAATAACGTCATCCCCACTTCTGCCATCATCTGTGGTCGACATGTCGGCCAAGCGCCAATTCAACTCATATCTCTCAACAGGAATACATTCCAATTGATTTTTTATCTTTTATATCATTTTTATGGACGCAAGATCAACATTTTCTTTCATTTTATCTGTGCGCTTATTTTTTATGTTATGTAGGACTAGCAGGCCGCCCGGTATTGCCCGGTCGTAAATTATGCTCAAATATGATATTTCGATTAATGCAGATTTCATGTTTAGTATACTTTGCTCGGGCCCTATGTACTGTTCATAACTTTATCTGTATATGCAAATATATATTAAAAAGTTTGACTCATGTCCAGGTAATCTACATCCAAAATTTCAAGTCTTTAGATCCAAAATTGGCAGAGGAGTTTAGTAGAGCCTGCAAAAGTCAACTCTTTCAACTTTGATTTCTTGGAAGCCACATTTTCGCCCAAAAACTGCTTGCTGTATTTCTGAATACACTTTATGTAAAATTTCATATGTTTAGCCAAACAATTGGCTGGGTAATTTGGTAGAGACTGCTGAGGTCAATCTTTTTTAACTTTGACCCCAATTTTGACCACTTAACATTTATTGTTTTAGGTTCAAATCAAATTAAAAAGTTTGATCCATGTCAAAGGAACTTACGTATAAAATTTCAAGTGTTTAGACCCAAAAATTGGCGGGGAAGTTTGGTAGTTTTCAAAGATCAAATCCTTGAACTTTGACCCGTTGACAGCGAAATTTCTGTCTTAAAACTAATTAAAAAGATTTTCCCAAATCTGAATACCCCTTCTCTTTCTGTACACTGAAAATTGACAGAGTAGCTTGGTAGGGACACAGGCACACACAGACAATTTCACTTTTATAGATAAATAGACTAGCAGGCCGCCCGGCATTCCCCGGTCGTAAAATATTAATTGCAGATTTCGTATTTATTACTATATTATATTGGACCCAATATATAATAATGATTTTGTGCGCCGCCGCCGAAAATTGAAACCAAAGCCTTAAGCGTACGATGTACTTTTTCCTTTGGCGTTAATGCCTGAGCTATGAAGACATGTTTTCTGCAAGGCTAAAAATTAAAACATGAACCAATAGCTATTACGTTATGTATGCGTATTCGTAATGCCGTTGTTCGGCCTTCACCTGGCAAATTATTATTTTGTTTTCATTTTCACACTTTTGCATCGATTTTCTCTGACCCAAATATAAAGTTTCAGATGGGTTCGAATACCTACGGGCTTAACATATTCAAATTATAATTCAGCATCATGCAAAACTGCTAAATAGACATACACAGAATTTTTTTTGACAAATATGGTAAAATAATCCCCAAAATGGAATGTTTATATTAGCCCTTACAGAGCCCCGTGAGCACACCCAAGAGTTATCGCGAAGTATAAACAAACAAAATTATATAGAAATCAGTTAGTTACAACCTTTCAGAAAGTTTTATAATAATCTAAGGTGTCACTTTTTTTTTAATAAGCACGTCAAAGTGTCAATTTTAGCCATTTTTACCAGAAAGCCACCCCTAGGAGGCAACCAGAGTTTTTTCCGGAAAATCCGTCGTTACTTTTTTTTACTCATATAATGTTTAATGTTTGTGCAAAATTTCAAAAAATTCAAAGGCGTAGTTATTGAGAAAAGTTTTTACGAAGAAAGACACAAGCAGATGTTCGCTGAAAGTTTTCTTAAAAGAGAGCGATGTTAACGCGACTAATTATTTACTTCTTAAACTAAATATTTGCGTAGATTATCAATTTTCGACGTCATTGGCCGTGTCTTGTTTGCACGGCTTACACCGAGAGACTGATTAAAGAAAGAATAAGTTTTCTCAAACTAAAAAAAAAACAAAACAAAACGTGTCGTTATTCGTCATCGTTTGACTCCTTTTCTGTTTCTGACGTTTGACTTTTGCCTCTGCCTCAAATTTACGTCACCTATCCTTGAAACGATTCTGTCTCCAGATTAAGATTATCGTGATATGCGCTACACTAAATGTGACCCTTGTCAAAGTTCACATTAGCAAATTTAATCGCTACTGACGTGGAGTCCTTAATATGTAACAATAACGCGAGTGGCGAAATGAGTTCGAATCTCATAACAGTATCAAAATAATACCGATTGTAAATATTAAATTTGACTTTGCTTTCAGTTGAGAATATAATGGATGTTCATACTTTCGCAAAGATATTTGTACATAAGTAAACCTACTAGATTCAGTGTGATTTGAACTCGGTTTGTCAGTTTTATTATTGCATTTTCTTCCAAATATTATTTGTTCTAACAGAAATGTTATGACAACGTCTCGCAAAAATGTAACAATGTGGTGCGGTAGAGAGATGGGGGTTGGGCTAAGAAAAAGAGGGGGAAAACAGTGTGAACGAAATAGAGAGAGATGGGGAGAGGGAAAGAAAGAAAGAAGAAAGAAAAGGAGACATCTTTTTGAGCCCCTTAATTTTTTTAGTTTGCACTTAATCACCTGTATTTTCACCTGTGTAAGGGAATTGTGTTACAGATGTACTAATCATCCGTGACGTGAGCTTGGATTTCAAAACATTATACAGTCGCTTCATTTGTCTAACATAAACGTCTGTGTGTACAACACAATCATTGACGACAAGTTCAAAATGTAAATTCCCATTGAAATTCCACCAAACATGCACGGATTTTGAGAGTGATGTTAAATTCTTTAAGACATCAACACCAATTATTCTTACTAGACGTTCGTTGACAGGGTTCATTTATTTCAGTATAACACTTGCACGTAGTTGTTCCTTCTTCTTCTATATAATACAGTAAAATCAGTTTTTTTTAATATTCTTGGGCGACATTCTTTTTAATCTTCTATATAATAAAGTAAAATCAGTTTTTTTAATATTCTTTATAATAAAGCGACATTCTTTTTAATCTTTTATATAAAAAAGTGAAATCAGTTTATATTTATCTTCTAGATAATAAAATTAAATCAGTTTATTTTAATCTATATAAATTTCATCTGCTTGCTTAAATGTATGTATGTATGTATGTATGTATGTATGTATGTATGTATATATGTATGTATGTATGTCTAAAACCTGTGACAAAAGCGACGGATTTTCACAAGATCGGACTCGTTTTGAAGTTAGACCGACAAATATCGAAAAATTGGCTAAAAACATTAGTTCCTTCTCCTTCAACTGGAGAGTTTTCTACAAGGAAGGGTCGCTTTTTTCGCCGAAACTTTCGAAAGTCATCCTCTCTTTTCGATTGGCCTGCCATTTCCGGTTGGCGATGAATGCAACGGCAAAGACGTCAATTTTTTTTCACGTTCTTTTCCTCATTCGCGGTACGAGTTCGAACCTGCCTGCCTACTACCACTTTTTATTTTTGCTCAACATACACCTCCAAACACCCGTCCACTCTTTTATATAATACAGTCAAATTATTTTTTAAATCTTCTATATAATAAAGTACAATCAGTTTGTTTTAATCTTCTTTGTAATAAAGTAAAATTAGTTTATTTTAATCTGCAATATATCAAAGTGAAATCATTTTTTTTTAATCTTCTATATAATAAAGTTAAATTATTTGGTTTTAATCTTCTATATAATAAAATGAAATATTTTTTTGATATTCTATATAAATGATTTTATTTTAACTTTCTAATAATAAAGTAAAGTATGTTTATTTTAATCTTCTATATAATAAAGTATATTCAGTTTATTTTAATCTTCTATATATTAAAGTATAATAAGTTTATTTTTGTTTTCTATATAATAAAGTAAAATCAGTTTATATTTATCTTCTATATAATAAAATACAATCAGTTTTTATTTATCTTCTATATAATAAAATAAAATCAGTTTGTTTTAATCCTCTTTATAATAAAGTTTTAATCAAATTCTTGTAAAGAATTTGGGAGGAGAGAATGTGTGTAATATAGTGAATATGAACGCGTGGAAAGTATACAGAGTAGCGAAGGGTGTCTGGCATGCGAAGAGCTTAACAGCAGCAGTAGCAGAAAATCGTTCATATGAAAATTAGAAAGTGTGCATGAAAAGAAGAAGGAAAAAAGAAGAAGAAAAATGCAACGCGTGCTAGGGCAGAAGGAAAGTCGACGACGAAGGAAAGTGACAAGGCGTAGACGAGAATTCGCCGATTATGCATGACGTGCAGTGGGAAGGAGAGACGCGGCCAAGCTGAAATGGGCATGTGGCAACGAGAGTTTTTTTTTTTAAGTGGTGCTGAAAATAACGGTTATGAAATCTATTGTTGAGTAAGAAAAAATACAGACTCGGATATTTTATTTATTTGTTTTTTTTTTATTTGTCCGTTTGCGAAGTGACGGCCACATTACAATTTTAAAATGAGTTTGTTTTAATATTTGGGTCATTCTTAGCTTTATTCATACAAATTCGATAGTTAAATCTGGTTTGATACAAGATATACACTTCTGATAACATTTTACTCACAACCTGATGTAATAAATATGAATACATCCCTGCTCCTCCTCACAAGAATATGATTATCTGATTAAGCCAAAAATACCGATTGGTACAGCCGCCCGAGAAAAGTGTCGAAATCTAAGCCAAACGCCTCTGGCTTAAGAATATTACAAGCTTCGACTACAAACACCTGTTCAGCAAGGGTACTTACAAAATCATTACTTGAATGTCTAGCCAATACCACTCAGTTACTTCAAACAAATATATCACAATATGTCGAAAACACCGATAGTAGAATGGAAAATAGCATAACAGACTAACACATCTAGAAACTTAGACCCCCACCGTGGGGACTATGTTTAAATGAAAACTTAGCTATCATAATCTTTAAAGAACCCACAAATTTATTAAACTGCAGGAGTGGATTAGCAAACGTGTATATACACAAAATAAACTTTTAGTTAGGATAAGGACACACACAAAACACCACAGCAACAAACATGATACTAATAATTATATTGATTAAAATAAACAAATACACTAGTATAACATAAAATGTAAGTGGGAAGCATCTAGATTAAAATTAGGTCACTTTCAAAGACAAAGAAAACAAAGAAACAAAGCACGTATGAATAACAAAGAATCTGATTGGCTGACTAGCACACCCAGTACCATGGGAACATATGAAAACACGAACCAACATCGATAATAGCCTGACGAATACTCGCGAAAATGGAACGCCAAAAATACTGTGTAGTCTGATTACCATTAAAACGGACGACCTTTTCTGTTTCAGAATATATTTTTCTACATAGTCACCACCATTCTCAATGCAATTTTGCCAGGAATTCAATGACACATCTCTGCTTCTTGTACACGTTTATGACAGAAAGATAAAACTTTCAGGTCATGAATGCATAAGTTCAGTTATTATAACAATGCAATTTGCAATATTCTCTAATCCATTCGGACTGAATAAAAAATATAAGGCATTACTTTTAAACTAACTCCTTCCAATACTAGTTGTTACATTGCTTAAGGATTATAAATCTCATAAATAAATTTGTATTCTTATAAACGAATGTAAGTTACAAAATGATTGTCTTCAAATCCAATTGACCCTTGCCATAAACTGTCCCGTTAATCCAACTAATTCATTACATCAATCAATTTTAATACTCCAATAGTGTTCTTCATGTTTCAGATGACAATCGTTCCATTCCATAATTCTTATCCTCAAATTACTCTTGACCTTCATAAGTGTTGACTCTACAGTAAAGGCAAAAGATCTTAGGTACTTATACGACAACTTCGCGTTGGTCTGTTTGTAGGTTACACAGTAGGATACCGAAGCGATTAACCAATCAACTGTCAGAAAGGACAAATTTCAATAAAACTGTGAAAATCAAAAATAAAATTGAAACCAAAAATGCCTTCCAATGAGAAATCCTCTCCTTTTCTCATGTTAAGAATGGTTTTCTAAATAGAAAGCCATTCTTAATATGTGGACGGGGGAAAGCGAGTTTTAAATTATTTATCTGACAGTAGGCGCTCAGAATTACTAAGTGCTTCCGTAACCTGCCGGAAGATGCCGACACAAGGTTGCTGGAGATCTAGTCGGAAACGGGATGAGTACCGGATTTTTTTTTTTATAAGAGAAAGTTAATGTAATCGGCCCTACGATCGGTTAACGATCTATACGCTTATTTTATTTTACCAATACGCATTAAATATTATAATATTTTACAAGTTTATTTAATGTTTATTATGTATTTATTTTACTTTTTTCTATTTTTACTTTTTTAATTTTAATTTTTTAATTTCTAATTTTATTTTGTATAGTTTCACTTTTTAAATTTTAATTTAATTTTTTTAGTTTTATTTTTTTAATTTTTATATTTTTAATTCTAAATTATTATTTTTTTATATTTTTACTTTTAAATTAAATTTTATTTTTTTTTTAATTTTTAATTTTTAATTTAATTTAATTTTTAATTTTTAACTCTTTCCATCAAGTAGCGTCATGCCTTGTTTGGAAGGATTCGCATTTAGAAAATGCTATTTCCAACTTAAGCACGGCAAATCACCGAAGAGAAACGTATATAAAAATTCACAGAAAGACCTGGAGCAAAAATTCATCGACATCAGCTGTTAGGTTCCTTTACGGTATGTGTATAAAGAGTCACTTGTATTCTCATAGACGAACGCAGTGACCCAAAATGGCGGAAAGTACGAATGTATGTCAAGATTTTAGGCACGCATCCTTTTTACAAAATTCCTTTGTTATATCTTTTTTTCTTTAAATAACTTCTAAATTGATCCCTTAAACAAACGTGATTAATTAATTATCAAATAAAACCAAATCCTTTGAAAAACATTCATTTCGCTAAAAAAAAAAAACAACAAAAAAAACCCATTTAATTCTCCTTTGGACCATTATTTCAAATTCCATTTAATTCTAAGTTCGTGAAAAAATAGCGAGAACATTTTCAAATACAAGCGTGACAACTATTCAAAAATTATATTCAGATGTTAACGTTAGAGACTAACCAAAATGCTATTATAATATTAAACGTCAAGGACAATGCGAAAATATTGCGCATACATCAAATCCGTTACTAAGGTCGGTGGAAAATGATTAGATTATTCTATCGTTCCGATAGGTATCTCACTGCCGATGCAATTCTCTACCTGTATAACAACCAAGTGCGCCCAGGAACACCCTATATTGCATTGACTAAGTTCATAACCGACTTCGTAACCTAGTAAGTGATGTTCTTTTCTCTTTCCTGCAACCTCTTTCCCACAGAAAGAAGTTTAGAGCCTGTCTCTGCTCCATCGTTATTTTCATGGCAAGTGCCCGTCTGAGCTCCAATCTATGGTCCTCCCTTGCCAAACTTTCACGAAAACACTCGTCTAGCTAAAACCACTATCTGTAATTTTGCCTATTTTCTATCGGTGCCTAAACTCAAACGTGGATTTCATGAACAAAGCTTTTTTCCTAGAACTGCCCACCTGTGGAACACTGTTTCGCTGGTCTGCTTTCCAACTGACCACAATATTGTCATCTTAAAGTCCAATGTAAACAACTTTTTGTTGAACCGCTCCTTAAATAATCAAATTATACCAAATTTTCACTAACAATTACTATGCTATTGCCATAATGACTAGCGCACACACATTGCCACTCATCCTTGAGTGTTCTTCGGGCCTTGATAAATAGTGACTCCTTACACACACAAACTAAGGCATAAGCTATTTTTCATTTAAGTGTTATATCTAATCAAAATAAAATATCAAGACAATTCGAAAATACTATTTAAACTGTAAACGTCACTAACATAAAAAATGTTTAAAAATCGATTTCTAATTTAAGTGTTGTAGCTATTCGAAAATAATCAAACTAAAACGTGAATGATCATTCGAAAATGCTATTTTAAATGTAAAAAGGCTAATTTAACGACCAAAACGCTACTTTAAGCCTAAGTGTGATAGACTATAAGAAAACGCTACTTTAAACTTAGACGTGACAGTCTGACAGACAAAGCTATTTCTACAGAGCCATAGACGAGGCTAAAACACTCGGGAACTTTTCAGAACGCTATATTGTCAAAAGAAAAAGTGGCTCAAATTCTGGTGGGATCATTTCGCACCAGAATTTGAGCCACTTTTCTTTCAATAATATATCAAGCAGAACGAAACGAAACAGCACTCAGCTTACACATGTTGAGCCGACTGATGAGGTATGCTTTTTTAACTAAATTCTTCTATGGAATCTTTGGTCGATGGTATTGTGTGAGGACGAGCATTACCATAATGAAAGAAAACTCTCTTCCTGTTAACTAAAGCATTTCGTTTTTAGGTGAGAATATTGCAGAAAATATGAATGATGTTTTCATATTCTGAAAGAAAATAAATTAATCATGGTGAAATGTTTATGCAATAACAATACACATAAAATAAATCACAAAGAGACAAGACACCAACCTTCTACAATTATTTTGTATTGACTTGTGTAATAATGCATAAACAGACAGAATAATCGTGAAGCCGTATGCGTATCGAGAATTGAAAAGTTATACGACATATGACGCCAAGACACAAACTCGAACATTTGCCAAGTCTTATCTTTAATTGACCTTAGCATTGCCTAAGTGTACTTATCCGTTAATGTAGTGCTATAATACGTCCATAAGCATGTTTGAAAATATTCCGTTATTATATGAGTAATTCAAATATGTTAACATCGATTTTTACAACATCCGTGAACGTGTGTAAAATTTCACTTGTTCACGTTCATTTTGCGTCACATAAAATGGTTTCAAGACACAATAAGACAAAATACTGAATAATAAGATCTGATAATGAATTTGCCGGTCACGTCGGTAAAAATATTGCAGAAAAATATGAATGGTGTTTTAATAATCCGAAAGAAAAATAAATCATCGAGATAGGTTTAAACTTTTACTGCCAGAATGTTTTAATGCAATTAATAAATGTTTAATCCTGAAAGCCACACGGAAGGTATCGTGCAACTGACGCACGAACGTAAACAAACCCTTTATTCACTTGTTAAACAATAGCATAGACATGTACTTTGAAAACTAGTTGGGCTAACAAGCCATACGATTAAGAAATATTGTTTTTTTTTATGAACGGCGACTTGCAAGTACAATTTGGCGGTAAAGAGTTAAGCAACAACACTATGAATATGATACATAAATAAATAAAATATCCCGTCTACAAATCGGCATAATCTTTTGCATTGAGATGATAATATAATAAACTAGCACTCCGCCTGGCGTTGCCTGGTCCTAAAATACGCTTAAATATGATATTTTAATTCATGCAAATTCCGTATTTATAAAGTCAATACTTTATTGATTATTATACTGTAGCCAGTATATAGTAGTAATTTCAAAAGTTTTTTTTTAATATGGGTTAGGTGTCATTGATACTAAAACATATAGCTATCTAGCTTTATACCAAAAATTGGCAGAGGAATTTGGTAGAGATCGTTATTCAGCCAGCCAAGGTCACTTATATATATATATATATATATATATATATATATATATATATATATATATATATATATATATATATATATATATACTAGAAGGCCACCGACATTGCCCGGCCATGAAATACACTTAAATATGATATTTTGAATATATATTATCATATTATATTGTAATAATATTGTAATATATAGTAATGATATAAAAAAGTTTTCTTAAAATGGCTCGTGCACTACCACCGAGAATCGAAACTATTTCACTTTTTCCTTTGACGTTAACGCCTAAGCTATGAAGACATGTTTTCTGCAAGGCTAAAAATTAAAATATGAACCGATAGCTATCACGGTACGCATGCATATTCGTAATGCCATCATTCGACCTTCATCATGGTAATTCTATTTTTTTGATTTTCATACTTTACGTCGATTTTCCCGGCTAAAACCAATATATAAATTTCGCACACACACACACACACACACACACACACACACACACACACACACACATTTCATGTCTGTAAACCAAAAACTGACAGAGGAGTTTGATAGGCAAAACTTGTTAAGCGAATATATATGTACGCATACATAAATATCTATGGTAGCACATCAAAGACCGTAAACGACTAAGTTCTCTCTTATTCTCTCTCCTTTGATCTTGAGCACGTGGTACAATGCGGAAAGAGGTGGATGGTTACTTTTAATGCATCTAAAACCAAGTTTCTATCTTTACAACATCAACGCTCTGATCCCCATCTGGCATCAATTGAAATGAATGGCTTCATTTTGGGGAGTTTCATGTTTTGACAAGCAACTGGGCTTGACCTTTACTCTTGATCTGAAATCGAACACATACATCGAATCCGTTGTCAATGTCGCTGGAAAAATGGTGGGATCCTTTTATCGATCCAGAAGATATCTCACTGCTGATGGAATTCTCTACCTATATAAGAGCCAGTTACGTCAAAGAATGAAGTACTGTTGCCTAATCTGGACAGGAGCTGCTAAAAAGAACTTATTCTGTCTTGATAGAGTTCAAAATAGACTTCGTAGCCTAGTAGAGTATGCCCTTTTCTCTTCCCTGCAACCTCTTTCTCACAGAAGATATGTTGCGAGTCTGTCTCTGCTTTATCGTTATTTTCATGGAAGGTGTTCGGCTGAGCTCCAATCAAACTTTCATGAGAAACACTCGTCTAACAGAAAACACTATCAATAATTTCCTCCTCTGAGCCTAAACCTAAACGTAGATTCCACGAACAAAGTTTCTTTCTTGGAACTGACCGACTGTGAAACTCTCTTCTGTTTGCCTGCTTTTCAGCTGACTACAATATGGTTGTCTTCAAGTTCAACGTAAACAAGTTCTTCATGAGACGTTCCACTTAAGTGAACAAATTTACCGAATATCCATTACTAACGATTACTATATTGTCCAATTGACTACTGTACACTCTCTAACCCTTATCCTCGAGTGCCATCTGGACCTTGATAAGTGGTAATGCTTATGTAAAAAAAGATAGCTATACGAGCGAACCATGAAATACGCTGAAATATTATATTTTAATTCATTCAGATTTCGTGTTTATTATTATAGATTCAATTCTCTATCGATTATTATATTGCATCCAATATATAGTGGTGGTTTAGAAAGAAAAAAAAAATGACTTGGATGCCATCAGTTAGAATCGAAACCTAAACAAACAGATTTCCAACTTTGTCTGTTAGCGTATGACCTTAACCCATACTATATAAAGGCGGTCAAAAACATTGTTTAACTAATAAATGTTAATTAGCGCATACACAGAAAGAAATAAGGATTTTCGTCTTACTTCAGGCCAAGAGCAATTTTTTTATTTTGTCTCCTCAGCAGCTATTTTTCCAGCTATAAAGCAACTTGAAAGTGTCCCAGATGTCCAAATACCTTATATATCAAGTATAAAGTCTTCAAAGAGGAATTTAGGCCGCTTATATATTTCTATATTCATATATCCTAAATACTAAATAATCATTAGGAACATGACAACAGCATATTCTTTTCATTGTTTTGATTCTCGAGTATATATTCGACACAGTTAATCGACCGAGAACCACACCACTCTATATAAAAGTATATAAGATTAACGGATACACACTCGAGAGTCAAACCAATGAAAAGAATATGCTGTTGTCCTAGACCTAATAATTATAGATAATATAGAAAATACCATGAATAGAATTGAGCTTAATAGTTATATGAAATCAAACATCCATTAAGAAACCATAAAATGAATAATTAATGAATTATAGTTTGTTTTAAAGAATATGCAAAGTGGTAAAACTTTGTTTAACTCTCGTATATCAATGACTGAGTATATTTTATTTTAATTCTTTTTGAATAGAAAACGTATCTGACCTTCGAGCTGAGATTGCTATGTAGTATCTGTTCTGGTGCTGTACTTAAGTTGATTTGTCCTTGGTCAATGGAGGGGAGACCCTTCTATACTAAAGCAAGTTTTATTTTTGTCTACTTCCAGGGTGTCCCCTTTTGGGGAGCTGGTTTTCTCCCACATCAAATACAACCTTGTGTCACATTTTGCTTTCGTGGGGAACCAAATAAATACAATAGAAAACGTATCTGGTGCCCGGGTCAAGGTCAGTGTAGTATCTGTTTTGATGCTGCACTAAACTTCATTTGTCCTTTTTAGTTTGGCCTCGTTTTGGGGAGCTGGTATTTCCCCAAATTAAAAAAAAAACAACCTTGTGTCACATTTTGCTTCTTTGGGAAGCAAGTAAATACTAAAAAGTAGGTTTTTAATATCAATATCAGAACGATAGAAAAACTCAACTTTATATATAGATAGATAGATTTATATAGAGAGAATGAGAAACATAGATAGATGACAGACTAGTACACTTTTATTCATGCCACGGACCGACCGACAGACAGAGCTTTTATTAGAGGTACGTGGACACCTCACATTAAGAATAACCATCACAAAACACTTCTAATATTTTCCTAACATAGAACAACCCATGCTGCTTCTCTGTTTTGCATTAAGCAAATATTTGAAAATTAATGTAAACATGTGTTCAAAAGTCTTTGATGGATAAGAGGTTCTGGAAAAGGGAGACAATTTATCCGAGGTGGATCAAGCTTTCACTGCGTACGGAATGACTGGTATGTGTAACTCTTCGGTGCCGGGGATATAAAAAAAAATAAATGGCCAGGGGAAATCGAGGAAGTGAGGTCTGGAAGGTGTGCTCATGTGTGCTACCAATAAACGGGAATTCCACGGGCGTAGATTGATGGGAGCAGACGAGTGAAATGGTTTAATAAATTGACAGATGGGAAGGCATAATTAAGTACATATGATCAAGGGCGAGGGAAGGAAGGGGAGTCTGAAAAAAAATAGACTGCATGAGCGGGTAACACGGGGATGGGCAAAATAGATATGAAGAGATTCAGATCAATAGAGAGATTCAGAGATAGACTGATATAGACCAATGTGATTTCATTGAGGTCGTCAGATATTTATATTGATAGATAAATGGATAGATAGACAGATAGCTGGATAGATAGATGTGGAAAGAGAGAAACAGAGATATAGAAAGGAAAGTGAGGAAATACTAGTATTTCTTTAAATATTTGGATTATAGTCAATTTATTAGTAGTTTACGGAAAGGAATATTTGTCAGCTTTAAAAACACACACACAGACACACACACACACACATACACACACACACACACACATATATATATATATATATATATATATATATATATATATATATATATATATATATATATATATATATACTTTTTAGGATGTTATTTTTCAGAGGTAAGGTAACCAGTGAAGAATAACGAAATTAATAGAAGAGAGATCAATACCGAAGTTAGGCAAGTTTGTTTTTACATTTTGCAAAATTTGCTTTTATATAGGCAAGACCGCCTGAAAAGGTCTCTAGTTTCTAAAAACTAGCTGACCGAAATATGCTCATGATTGTGTACCAATATATTACTGCTTATGTAACAACACACGCACACACACACACACACACACACACACACACACACACACACACACACACACACATATATATATATATGTATGTATGTATGTATGTATGTATGGTATTAAAAGCAGAAAAACTCGACCTCGTTTCGCATAACAAACAAAACATTTAGCAGAAATTTAGTTCTACCAAATAATATTGAAAACAACTAGATCCATAGAAAAAAAAAACTAAATAAAATGGGTACTGAAACATCATAAATAACTTCTTCAACAATCAAAGACTTAATCCATAGTCCTTAATCTAACATCAATTCCAAGATCAAAGCAGGTGTATATTCTATACCTTGTTTTGACTGTGGAAAAATACACATAAACCAAACACAACGTAACCTCGATAAGAGAATATATGAACATAAAAGAAATATAAAAATTAGTAACACACTTATAACGCCATTTTTGCCCAGTTTAACTTTGAGAATTCAAATATCTTAATACGATAACAAATCAGTATGTCGTTTAATTGAATCCGCTCTAATCTCTCATTCATCCAATTTAATCAAACAAAAAAAAACGGTTTCTTTCACATCTATCCATACCTATCCAAAATAACAATTCAAGAAAAATAAAATTTACTATAATAATTATTAAATACCTACAGACACTAGTGTTTTATCCTTTCGCGAATCTCTATTGCAAGGTGTCACGATTAACACCAGTCAATAGATTCCAACACAGCGACAGAAGCCATCTCTGGCTTCATTAGCAAGGCCCGTATCCATTCGGCTACCGTTAACCACAAGAGATGCCGTTGAATTTTAAACATTTATTTCATTAAATGCTTTTAACGTCAGTCAGAGTGATCTAATCATTATATATATACTAGCAGGTTAACCCAACGTTGCTCAGGATTGAATGAGGATCAATGAATGTTTCACACTCCCATATTTTTATTGTTATCGAAATTTTTAAAATCGCCTATTTTTCAATAAAATCGATTGATTGCCTGCTCTAGTTGGGGGCCCATCGCGGTATAACGGGAAGAAACTTCGCATGCTTCCTCACAGTGACTTAGTCTACAATATATTGTAGTCTTCATTGCACTGTAGAGAACCCACTGCTGATTTTATAAAATTATTTTATATATAATGACTTGAATTACAGTTTAAGATGTATTATAGTTCAATTGTGCTCTGAGCGGAAACATTCATTTCAAACGCTCCCCTGTTGTATCAAAGAAGCTACTTGTTGATTTTATTTGCCTGGCCTTACTGGTTGTGCGGTGATAATTGCTTGGATTCACGTTTAACATGAAAAAGTCAAGTATCATGGTTCAATTGTGCTTTAAACAGAAACATTTCAAACCCGCCCCTGTCGTATAAAAGAACTTACTGTTGATTTTATATATCAAGCCTTTCGGCTTGTATGGTAATAAAATTCTATAATGCATTTGTTTAAAAGTAGTAACTTTGGTAAAAATCGGATGGTTCTATCCTTAATTTTTTTTTTCGATTTTCGATAATTATGGTTGGCATTCTGGAACAAAATCTATCTAAGAACACTCCCAGACACATAAGATGCATTTGTGTGAAATTTCAAATAAATCGGTCCTTCCGCTTTGGACTCCATAGGGAACGAACTCGCAGACACAAAGACAAAGTTCATTTTATTTAATAGTGGACACACACGCATACACACACACACACACACATATATTATATTATATTATTGGTAGTATTGTTTAGTTATTTAAACAAAAACACAATGTGTCTAAGCCACTAGTTTTCATATTCAACATATATGCATTTCCGTGTGTGTGTATTTAGACGGCATTTTTTCTCTTAAGCTTATTTAATTAAATAAAATGGATGTTTTTGTCTATTAATTCTGTCTTTGATCCTTTCCAACTTCCAAATAACGGTCTTCACTTTTGGCAAAAATTGGCTGATACAATCGCCATATTTATTGTTACTTTCCGATCCTTCTAGATTCATCTTTAGAGATAGATTAATCACACTGACTTTGAACATATATATATGTGTGTGTGTAAATAAGTATGTTTATTTCATTTGTTAATTATTTTAATAACTTTACAAACATTTCAGGATGTTACTACTATTAGAAATTTATTTTATTGATATTAGGTTCTTTGATTACTCCTAGCATATATATATATATATATATATATATATATATATATATATATATATATATATTGATAGACAAAGTGTTAGAGAAAAAACGACACAGACAGTTATAGGAAGTGAAAGAGAAGGCTATAAATGGAAGCGAGAAAAGAATAGTTATATAAAATTTACTGAGTTTTAGTAGATTATGGTAACAATTATTTGTCGGTTGCCGTCAGTATTCGAACATGGATAAATGGATTGCCGTCTTCTTTCCGATGCTGTTTATGGAAACGTTTGATTGCCGTCCTTTATGTGTATTTGTACATGATATCTTCTGTTTATAGAAGGTTAGGTTTAGAGAAATGCAGTCCTTTTAATACATTTGTTATTTGATGATAATAACGTTACCAAAAGACAACATATTTGATTTACTTTAAAATTACCAGAGTGAAAGCAAGTTGACATTTTTGTTAAAATTAATTGATCAATATATGGTATGGTAGCTTCCTTTAGTATTGACAGACTACCACTGTAAGAGTGCCTGCGCGTGGAATTTTTGTGGCAAGAGTTGCACAATCTCCAACCACACTTCCCCTGTGTCGGCGTTGTTAAATACCATTGGCAGTGGAGGTTCAAGACGACTGGGAACAATGTTCAGATAAGCGGAGAAATCATATTGCGTCTATAATTCCCAAATGGTCACCTATCTGGTACTAGCCAGGATCAACGTTGCTTAAATTCGGTGATCTGACGAGAACCGCTACGTCAACATAATTATGTAACCTGATTAATATATATATATATATATATATATATATATATATATATATATATATATATATATATATATATATACTAGCAAAAATACCCGTCGTTGACTGGGTTCAAAAAGCCTACAGAAAATGGACTCTGATTTATGAAAGTATGATAGATTATGAAAAGGAAGGGTTGTAAAGAGATAGCTTCAAACTTGGGGGTATCACAACCAAAGCAAAATATGATGAAAGTAAAAATAAAATAGATAAACCCCATAATTTATTATACCATACCTGTTCGCACTGAAACACTTTCTGTGGATCTATATTAAAAAAAAAAACTTGTTAAACTTTGTGACATATTTCCATTCTATGGAGGTCTGGTGCGAACGAACACCCCATAATTTTATCATACCATATTTCTTCAAACTGAAACATAATTATCAAAGTATACTTATGCAGATAGATATAAAAAGTCTTTATTAAAATTTGTGCCTATTTCCATTCTATGAAGGCCCGACGCGAACGCAGACCCCACAATATTATTATACCATCCCTATTTAAGTTAAAACATACTTATCAAAATATTCTTATGTACATCTATATAAAAACACTTGTAAACGTTTTATTTTAATTTTTTATTCCCATACTTTGTGGACCAGGCGCGAACGCAGACCCCACAATTGTAATGAACCACCGTTCTGCCAGATCAAACATACCCATTCCTGTGTCTCGATACATCTTCTATCATTATATGTAATCAGTTTTTTTAAATAGTCAACCATATATTCGTGACCAGACACACACACACATTCAACTTATATATATATATATATATATATATATATATATATATATATATATATATATGTAAGGAGAGACAGATGAAAATAGAGAGAAGGGCGAAGGGTAGAAATGAAAGCGATGAAAGTATAGTTGGACAGTTATCTAATATACTTAGATAAATAGAAAAGAGCTTTTCGTAGTTCTATACGCTATTTGAATGCCGGAGTTTGTCGCTGAAGAAAAAAAAAGGAGTTCGTCTACAATTCACTAAGCAGCAACTTCAAGCTGAACACTATGTTAAGGTTCTGGGCGAGGTAGTGAAATACCGAATTTGCCACAAGGCTTGTTGACCTGTCATACCAGCCGGAAAACCCAGATCTGACTGTCAGAACTTTATCGACCACACTTTATTCGTGATGACTAATTGTTTGGTATGTTGCAAGTACGTTTATATTTATTGTCAATCCAATAATTCATTTCTTGACAAGTGCGTGTTCATGGTTTCACTTCGAAGTTCAGCTTTAATCAATCTAATTAAATATCGCAAATTATTTTTTCGTCACTCGAGGCCAAAACCCATTAATAATGAAGACTTACCGACGTACTCTTAATGGCTTTTTTTAACAGATGGAGACAAATCACGCTCCTGGATTTCTTGGCCTGAGCAATTGCTTGACAGGCCTTTTAATGTCTTTCTTAACATACGACGCTATCAAATTACCAAACAGGCACCCTAGCAGGCAGCAATCCTCGCGCAAAAAGGGCCGCTCAATCATCGAGTGCTCACTGTCATCATCTAGACATTTTGACACAGAACTAATAAACACCTGTGTCAGCAAGAAGTTGACAAAAGGTTCTGTTCCGAAGTTAAAATAAAAAAGGACATGTCCACGTAAAGTATCGGCTGCGACATAATCACCTGCAGCGACCTTTTTTTTCTTTTTTTTTTGTTGTCAATCTCATCTAAAAATTGTCGATCTTTAGATGGGGCGATGCCAATATTTTTGCCGATCTCGATACAATTATCGATTCTGTTTTAAATTGCCGATTTCGATACAATAACCGATTCCGATTTTCTTAAAACCTCTAAATATTTAGTCATAGAGATATTTTAGTTGTTTTAATTTTCGGACTACCATAAAAACCTATGCAAAATGTACATATATTTTCAGTAACGTAAGAACTACACTTCATTTTAGTTTTACTGGTTTGTCGAAAGCAATAAATATTCATCATTAGTACAAACAATACAAAATCACAAAAACAAACTAAACAACAATTGAGAGAATCGTTTTTGATATTGCAAAAACGGCACAAAAGTTTCCGATTTCGACACCAATCCCGATACCGTAAAATGTTGCGATTCCGAGAAATCATCTCAGCACTATTCAAGACACTTGTAGGTTTATTGGAATCTAACGCCAGATTAGATCCGCATCATATGATCATATAAAGCTTTTAGAAAAAAAAAAACAATTTTCACATATCCCCATTGAGAAAAACTTTGGATTGGGATAAAAATATAGGCGATCATGCATATTAACTTACTCGAGCCAATGCTCGTTGTCTACTTCACCACACGTCACATAAAATAGACGATATTAGTCAATTCAGCGACCCGTTTCATTCCATATAATTATTCATATTTATTATATTTAAAGACAATATCCAAATGAAACAAACAAGAAATCGTGAAACGTAATTGGCCGGGGTACTCAAATTGACTAACACGATATATTTCCTATGACGTGTCATGACGTAAACAACAAGCAATGGTTAATAAGCATATATAAGATAGCGGGTGAATTGTTGGCATCCGGTAGGATACCCTATCCCCAGCTTGAATAAACCGATAAGAAAATTGAAAAAAAAAATGAAACAAGCAAGAAATCGTGGAACTTAATGGGTTGGGGTTGTCAAACTGTTTGTTTCCTATCACGTGTCATGACGTAGACAGCAAGCAATGACTCGAGTAAGTTAATATGATCGATCGCTAAAATACACAATGCTTCCGTTTAATAGAATTATTCCTTATCTAAGTAAGAACAGGCAGATACTACACTTTGATCCTGGTCGTCAGTGTAAGCTAATATAATTAATATTTATTAAACATTGTTATTACTGGATTTGTAAGAAAACAAAACTACAAGTGATTTTATATATTATTTTTATTGGAACCTTTCGAGATAGGTAATTTATGCATTTATTTATTTTTTGCGGATTGTTATCCTTCAGAGCCCATGTCACAGTAGATAGAAGCGTTGAATCTCTATAGTGCAAGGTGAGCTTGTCTGGAGATAGCGGTTTCAATCCTACGCAAAGCAGGCCAGAGTATTAGTTGGCCCAAACCTGATGAAACAACAACAACAACTATGGAAGGCAGTAATTACTGGGGATACAGTTATGAGACTCAGCATTCCTATCCCATCGCGGTTGATCACATGAAGAAGGCCAGAATATGAGTCGCCTGAAACGCAGTGAAACAACAACTATAAAAATGAGGATAACAGTCCGCAAAATAAATGAATACACGTGATTTTTTGGGTCACTACTACTACTACTACTACTACTACTACTACTACTACTACTACGATTATTTGTTCCGCTTTGAATTTATTCAAAAGTCCATACACTGTAATATTGTCTAGAGACAATGATAGTGAAAATTAGTTTTAAAAAACATGAACGCCCCTGCTTCATGTGTTTACATCAGCTAGTATATGAAGCTCTTAGTATATTGAATTGTGGTTTCCGTTCACATAGGAAAATTTGGGAAGGAGTTGTTTGTTAGCCCTAAAGTGGAGTTGGAGGCGAATCGCTGGGCAAGCAGTTCCGCCTTCGCGGTTGCGGTGCATGCAACTTTCTGGTTGTTGGATAGTGTGGAAATTACTGATTGTCCTTTATTAACTACACTATTATGAATTTTCCAGAAATCACGAGTTCATATCTTTTGCGATTCTATGCGTTCCCTGTTTTGTTTTTTTCAGCATGCCTTCTTTTGGCTGTGCTTACAATGTTTTCTAGCATCTATAAATGTCTACCTATTTGTATTTGACTTATGACGTACGAACTGGCGAGGTGCAAGCTGTCTTTGTGCAATGATATCTACACAATCTGTAGTGAACTATGGGGGTGAGTGGGCTTGCTATAATATTTCCGAGCGGCAACATATGCTTCAATGTCCACTTCGCACCATTCAGTTGTCTTGTTGACATACTGTTCAGCAGGGAGAGAGAAGATATTGCTCCATGGGGCATCTCTGATTTGTTATCGGATGGTTTCCCACTAAGCCCTTTTGTAGTACCTTGTCGTTTTGAGCAATGACTTCTCACCTTGGGATTGGGATTTATGTGTGATGTCTACTAATACCGCTAGGTGGTCTGCATTTCCAAGTGAACTGTGGGCTTTAGTTACACAATCCTCAGGTACTGTGGTAAAGAATAGGTATAGAAGTGAAGCTTGCTGGTGATCATAATCTGGGAGTCGGGTTGGGAACATGACTGTCTGTGTGAAGGAATGGGCAAAATAGAAGCTATAAGTAGAGTGTCCAGCTGCATCTGTGCAACCTGAGAAACCAAGCCAATTTTATGGTGGATATTAAAGTCACCAAACATGTATTTGAGCGTTGCTATCTAAGGAGACATGGTCGATAATGGTACAGTCCTGACTTGAGGGACACCCTTAGGGAAAATATAAGTCACTAAAGCACTGATGAAAGGCTAGTCGGAAACACATAAAGGTCTGATCATCTGATTCCACAAGTTGCTCGCAAGGAGGGGGATGATTCGAGTATAAACTCCAAGCCCGTGCATATTTATCCGAGTCCTTAGGACAGAGAGGGAGGTATCCTGTCATGTGAAAGTCATCATCATCATCATCATCATCATCATCATCATCATCATCATCATCATGACGGGCTCCTTGCCCGGACCAATGTGACTCTTCCCCTCAAGAATTTCCTGTCTTCCATCCGCTGCCTCAGATCTTCAGATTCACAGTTTGCATCGTGTGCTATTTGCTGGATGTACGTGGATCTAGGTCGTCTTTTGCTTGCGCTCCGTGTCATGGAATCCATAGCAATACATCTCTCACTAATTCATGCTTGCTCCTCAGACAGTGACCGGCAAATTGTATGCGTCTCTCCTTGATGCTAGTGGATATGCCAGGTAGGTTGCCATAAAGTTGCTGCTTCGTGGGATGACTTTGCCAAGATATATTTAATACTGTCCGTAGTAGACGGGTGTATTTGCCGTCTATTTTTCTTTCCAATCTTATTGTGAGTGTCCAGGTTGTAGCTCCGTAAACAAGGACAGACTCTACCACTGCCCTGAAGAACTGCCTTTTCAGTTTGTTAGTTAGCCCCGAAGTCCATACTGAACGCAAGCCATTCAATGCGGCCCGTGCTTTTGAGATGCGAATTTCGATATCTCTCTCTGTGGAAACTATATTGCTGCCCAGATATGTAAACTCGGCGACTTCTTTCAGTGTTGATCCAACCAGAGCCCTGATCTCTCCTTTCACATTGAAAGTCATAAACTTTATCTCACCCGTATTACTGGGGAGGACAATGTCATTTGCAGACTTTTCTAGCTTGCGTAACAATGTTTGCGCATCAGCAGTGTTGTTCGCGAACAAAGCAATATCGTCTGCGTAATCTGCGTCAGTTATGTGTGCTGATTGATGACGTCTGTTACTAGATTCATTCAGTGAAGCCTAGCTCAACAGAGATGCGAAGTACAAAGTCAAGACAGACAATGAAAAAAGAAAAAGAAAAAGAGTATCTCCTTGTAGAACCCCGGTTATTCATATATGGAGGGTAGCATACATACTTCCCTTCCCTCAAAAGGGTGACCTAAGCACAACAAGCAACTACAGAGGAATAACACTCACTCCAATTGCAGCAAAAATCTACAATGCCATGCTTCTCAACCGTATCCAACCAAAGATCGAAGAAGTGCTCAGGAAGAACGAGAATGGATTTAGAAAGAATCGCTCTACTACTAGTCAAATATTTATTGTTAGGAGACTAATTGAAGGAGTCAAAACCAAAAACATTGAGGCAGTCTTTGTAGATTTCTCTGAAGCATTCGACTCCGTACATAGAGGGGAAATGGGCAGCATATGAAAAAGATATGGCATTCGAAATGAAGTCATTATCATGATACTATATGAGCACACTCGAGCAATGGTTAGGCTGCCAGATGGGGAAACTGAATTTTTCGATATGTGAAAGTAGTTATCGGAAAGTTCTCGATCATATGGAATATGTACAATTTGTGTGTGAAAATGGTGGGAATAGGAAAACAAAAAACGCCGAGTATCAAAGAAATACAAAGAAACCAAACAAAACCAAGTAAGGTTAATATGATCCTCCTTACTCTTGCTAATAATTGTATCTCCTATGTTTCCTGTTCGATTTTAACCGAAAACAAGTCGATCTCTGAATGTTAGATATTGTTACTTTCAGATTGTACTAGATGACCTGATGTATCGAAGAAACAAACAAAACTTAAAAGTTTATTGTTATTGAAATTGATGTTTTGATGGCAGCGGAATGTCATTGGAATATTACTGGCATGGGAAGATAAATAGTTTAAAAGAATAAAATATTTACAGTTAAATATTTATTTAATAAAAGAATGGAATTTCAATTTAGCGAAATAATGAAATTACAGTTTATCAAGGTTTACCTGTTAGTATGACGTAAGATAACTACTAAAGACGGCACGATTCACTAGACGACACGGTCAGCTACAAACACACTCGTTATATATATTCGTTACAACATAAACTGAGTGAGGTGTAAGTGGAAAGAGAAGAAAAATCAGATTTGAGTTCCAAGATTAATATGATCTGGAGTGACCAAGAGCAAAATAAATGTGGGGAGTCGGAATCTTGAGGGATATCTAACATAGGAAAAATCAGTTGCATGTCGGTTGGATACAACATGGTTCATTGTGTCCAACATCTAAGTTAGTACCAGAGAATCGTTGCTTATTTTCTGTCCTTTATCCCTCAAAAACTTTTCTGTTCGTCTGGCATATGAATTCTTACATATAATATTCAAAGAAAATGAGATTTCTGCGAGAATATTTACAATTGCATTCATTCAATTTAAGTAAAACTAGAAAGAAATGACCTATTTTTTAAAGCATGAATATTAAAACGAAAGTAAGCGAAACAAAAATTCCAAAAATGTGACCGGATCTCATTTTTTCTCCCACTTTTAATTATTCTGTCTGGGTGCACCGAGTAAAATCTATGGAAGCGTGTAAGGCAATATTTTACACGCTGAATTACTTCTTTTTCTCAAGGATTGTAATGTTTAAAAAGAGAGTAAATCCAGCTTATAACTAAGGCGATACAATTGCCACTCGTTCTTGTACACTTATTAGTTCGCGATTATTCATGCATGTAGTGCGCTTAGAAAATCTATGGTATAACTTTGGGATTATGTTCTATAACAAGAAGGGAGTGTTTTTATGCGAAGGATGCTTTTGTAATGATGCTCCATTACAAGTCGTATTTCTTTTGTGGTCAATTGTTTCTTTACGTGAACATTGGTTTCTGCTGATCGCATTTTATTTATCTTCTCTGAGGAAGATTAGACACAATGCCAGGTGTGAGTTTGATGAAAGTGCGCATGTGAAACAAACTTAAATGGATGTTTATGTTTAGAGCACAATTAAACCATGTTACTTGAGTTTTGCATTTCAAACTTTAATTCAAGCAATTATATAAAAATAATTTTATAAAATCTACTGTAGGTTCTATGAAGTGCAATGTAGACTACAATGTGACCACATCACTGCGGAAAAGCATATAACGCTTCCTCTTAGTGCATCTCGGTGGGTTTCAACTATTGCAGGCATCAATCGGTTTGATTAAATAATGAGAGATTTCACCGATTTTAATGAGAATAAAAATATTGGAAGCGTGAAGCATTTGTTCATCCACATTCAATCCCAGTCTCCCACGAGTTTACATGAAAGTATAATATATATATATATATATATATATATATATATATATATATATATATATATATATATATATATAGCTTAATGCGTAAGAGTAAGAGAGAGAGAGAGAGAGAGCGAGTTCAATTCCACAAGAGGAGATTTATCTGGATAATGCTAAGCTCAACAATTATTATTGGAGCTTCTGATGAGAAGCATTAGACTTCGAAATGCTCTAGCATAAAGAGTCTCTTCTATCCCCCAAATTTTGCACTTTTCATGTCATAGATGAAATAATGATTGATGTTCTCCATAGGCTTCGGTCCATTGTTGGTCCGATCTCTCCCAAGACATCACATAATTTGAACTTTGCCGAATACATGGGGTGGGTTTCCATTACCTTCCCCAGTGCAGTGGAATTCTACTCGTCTGTTTGCACCTATCCATTGTCCTTGGATAATCCGCATAACTGCAGTCGAATAACGTAGCACAATACCATAGAACCGTTGATCTGCTGGAGATCCGTCCTCCTTTATGGCCACCCAACGTCCTGCTGCCGACGTCATTAGATTTACTTTCTTCTAGATGTTTTAAGAAAGACTAGAGATGCATCTCTCCTAGTGAATTAATGCGTCTTCGAATACCAACCTGGACATTTCTTATGACTCGGCGCGGTACATACAGCGCCTAGCCTTCCAAAATGATCACCCATCTGGTACTGGATAGGCTCATCGTTACTTAAATTCGATGATATGGCTGGAATCGGTGTGTCAACGTGATTGTGTTGAAATACTTTAAACCAAAAATGTAAAACGTTTAAATAATGAAAGTTTCATTCATAAGTTTCTTGTAAACTCAAGACAAACCTTTTACAATTTTTTTCGTATAAATAGAAAAACATTATAAATTTGTATATTTTTATATAAATGAAATTAAAAGAAAAAAGAAATCAATACGTTCGAGTAAAATACGACGACGCTTTTTTCTTTTTTCCGTCGATAAGAAATGTAGCGAGTGAAGTTAAGTAAATTTAAAACAGTCGTCCAACATTTATTACATCACGTTAATTAATTGCTCCTAATATCGACAAAACCGTTGCATATACAGCGGCAAAAAAGGGCAATAAAATTATAAATGAATAACATCATTTTCACCCGTATACTCGAGTGGCCTATGGACCTTGATAAGTGGCGATTCCTTTGTAAAAAATAACAAAAAAAACATCAAACATTAATTCATTAGTATAATAAGATAATGTGTATCTACTGAACCCAACTGAATAAATTTATTGGTATTCGCCAGGATATTCATTATTGTATCTACATAATCGTTATCATCAAGGATTGTGATGATCAAGGATTGTGATAACCAAAGATTTATTATAGCGAATTGCTTTTACAGTATGAAAAAATTTGATTTACAAAAAAATGTACTTGTGTACCAATAGTCGAAATCTTTGAATTAAGCGTTAAGATCACTAACCTTAGAGTTTTGCAAGTTGAGAAAGATCTGTGCAAAAATATATTACCTATGATAGGAGCTTCACAACATAAAATGGCCAAATGGATTGCCGCTATTTTGGAACCAGTTTCTGTGCGTCAGTCTTCACTTTCTATTAAAGATTTGCTATTTCGTAATGGAAAAAAATGACTGGTCGATATACCACCAAAAGACACAAAGGAAATGCAGATTTTTAGTTTCCCTTTGTTAGATGAAATTTTGACGAGTCGCATTCGAATACTCTTAACGAAAATATTGACTATCTGACACATAAGCATAGAAAGCAACGTTACACATTTTAAATACATTGCGGACTTTCATATTTAGAAAATTTCTTGGGAAAAATATAAGAGTACTTAGTCTACATATGCAGTTTGGTGCTACCATATAATACAAACGACATTAGTAACGATACTAAACATGGTTTTAGTGAAATGTCACACGTATTGATGTATCCTCGCTCTCATCTTTATGCAGACACTAGAGATTTTAGATTTAAAGACGTTTTTATTTTTCCTTAACGGCTGGATGCATCTGCTGAGGTCAGAAGTCGTGATGACTGAAAAACTGTCCGGCTATTTTCTTTATTCATGGTCAATCATCATCATCATCATCATCATCATCATCATCATCATCATCATCATCATCATCATCATCATCATCAGGACAGGCTCCTTGCCCGGACCAATGTGACTCTTCCCCTCAAGAGTTTCCTGCCTTCCGTCCGCTGCCTCAGATCTTCAGATTCACAGTTGGCGTCGTGTGCTATTTGCTGGATGTACGTGAATCTAGGTCGTCTTTTACTTGTCCGTCCTTGTCATGGAGTCCATAGCAATACATCACTCACTAATTCATGCTTGCTTATCAGACAATTACCGGCAAATCGTTGGCATCTCTCCCTGATGATATTAGATATGGCAGGTAGGTTGCCATAAAGTTGCTGCTTCGGGGGATGATTTTACCAAGATATATTTAATAGTGTTCACTCCAAACAAGACATATTGCCGCTTGTGTGTAAAGAGCTACTATTTGGGATTACGTCTACATGGACATATGGGGCGAGTTGAGCAGCGAGATATCTGTTCAAATCATATTTAAATACTTGAATGTTAGTATACTCATAGGAGCAGGTTCGTAAGAAGAAACTGTTATTGCTTTGCAGTATATCGAGACCAATAGAGTAAAGCAGGAGTTGTACTGCTTTTCTTATTAGTTAGTTATATTTACGTCGATAGGGGCACAGGTGTTATGAGTTCGTCAGCGCACATTCCAATAAAGTACTTTTAAAGCAAGCACTAGGGTGCAACATTCCGCCGATGAAAAAGGGGTTGGAACTTGGTTTTATAGTACGAGACCTGTTAGGTCGAGAACTGCTTTTTGGATCCTGTCTAATAAGGAGAGACTATTGGTTGGGGCACCAGCTCAGATGTGGCAGCAATATTGTGGATGCGTGGATGAAGGTTTGATTTGCATAGATATAAGGTACTGGTAGGTAAGATAATTTTTCTAGCACGGTAGAGGGAGTTCACCTTGTTTTCAGCAAATTTGGCAGTAGATTCTATGTATTCATTTAATTCATGTTGCATGTGAATGTCGGGCCAGGAGGTTGAATATTAGACTCCCAAATTGGATATTATTAAACATGGCAATCGGTAGTTGGAAATGTAACTTATAATTGTTAAAAAGAAAGCAGGTTTGTCTTAGTAGCATTAAATGCATCCGTCTAATTTTGATCCCATTCTATTACATTTTTTTATGATTCAGCCATTGTCTTGGATATGCGTATGTTCATTTTGCCCGCATAACGAGACCTCGTATAGAAATACTCGGGCATATCTTGTTCTATCTAGCGTTGAGCAGGTCCTCTGGTATTTATATTCATTTGCTAGTCTTTTTATTCTTAGGGATTCCTTAAGACTTGTCATCGAGAGCGGCTTCTGGTGCTTGCCCCCCATCCATTTAGTGTCTGTGTTCAAGACCCTCATTGTGCAATTATTTTTTTATGGTTAAAATATATTTTCTTTTTTTGCATATCATTTTGTGTACGGTTTTATTAAGGTTTTAGTAAAGTGCTCGTCTCTAACTTGTTTTTATCTTGTATTTACGTGTATCATTCCTTTTTTATGGACTCTGTCTAAGAGGGAGAGACCAGTGGTTGGTGTAGCACCTCGGATGTAACAACAGTACTCAATGCATTTGAAATACTACGTGGAAATTACTTCTCTTGGGTTTCGTTAGGATACACGACAAAAACATTGCATTTTATTCGAATGAAAAATAAAATATATAAAAAATATATAAAGAATGAAACTCAGTAAAAAGAAACTCGAACATTTATTTAGATGCCATTTTTAATCATTTGTAACAGACGTAGATTAAGTACTTGAAGTAATCTAAAAATAAAGCCGACACATATTTAGTTTAGATTTCACATATCAAATAACCACTTGACTTGGAATCTAACATTGCTCCCATTTTGCATTGATGAATGGTAAAATTCTACTCTGACAAAAAATGTATTAACAGACATTTTTGCTACTCATTCAATCTACACATAAGCACTTTTGCTTATTATATAAACGAGCAGACGTTGAAGAACGACAAAATGACCGCCATTATCCGTGTTTTGGATTTAGGCCAAGTTCAACAACAAAGGGCAGATAAGTCAGGAAGAAAAAGACGGTCTGTGTTAAAGATCGAAAATGTCCGGGTGCACACACAACAATGACCTGAATAAAAAGTCATGTTAAGTGTTATGAAGAGAAAGTGAAGAGCAGATGTAATTTTGATTAGGAAGAGCGAGAAAGTCAACAGGGGGAAGAGAGGGGAGAAGAAAATGGTAAGCAGAACAAGGCAATTAATGGCGAGTGAAGAAGAAGAAGAAGAAGAAGAAGAAGAAGAAGAAGAAGAAGAAGAAGAAGAAGAAGAAATGTATGTGATGGGGGTGAATGTGATGATGGAACGTCAGAAGAAGAAGTTAATGGAATTTAATTTTGTACAACTCAATGAGAACTTGAAAATTAAGTACACAGAAAACAGAAAGAAAAATGTTAAGAAAATTGAACGAAACCGAAAGATAGTAGGAAAGAGAAAGTGGTAGAGAGAATGGAATACGAAAATAAGGTTTGGTTTGCTTGTTTTGTTTTACGGCGTATCAACCTTTTTCAGGTTAAATATATTATTTAATTGGATGGAATTCATTATTGAAATGAGTATTACTTATTTATTAATTTTATTTTATTGCGGACTATTATCCTCATCGGTTCTTAGTTGTTTCACAACGTTTCGGCCAACTATTCCTCTGGCCTTCGTCAGGAACTTCGGGATAGAAACTTTGAATCTCCTGACTGCATCCACTGCAATTACTGCCATCCGTAGTTGTTGTCGTCTCACAAGATCAGATAATAAATAAACATGGATTTATAAAACCAAAAAATCCAACCTTGATCGCCCTTCGGGGCCCGTGGTGCAGTGGATAGAGACTTTGAATCTCTACGGTTCCAAGTGAGAATTGTGAAGATAGCAGTTTCAATCCTACCCAAAGCCGGTCAAAGACTTACTTGGCCGAAACGTGGTGAGACGACAACTATGGAAGGCAGTAATTGCAGTGGATGCAGTTAGGAGATTAAGAGTTCCTATCCCGTCGCGGTTACTACCTGACTAAGGCCGGAGGAATAGTTGGCTGAAACGTTGTGAAAAAACTAAGAAAAGATGAGGTTAATAGTCCGCATTAAGTAAAAAGTAATACCTTTTATTTAATGCTGAATCCTGTAATTTTGAAAAAAAAAGTTTTTATGCATAAAGTTCTTTATATATTAAAATATTTATTCATGTAATTTAGTTTTGGGTTTCGTATAACATGATTGCGTTTTGCAAAGCGAAAATAAAAAAATAATAACACCAATGTTGGTTGCATTTTAGGTCAGGAAGCCGGTATCTTCAAACAGCCTAATCTAGTAATACCAGACACAAAAAGGAACTGGAATAATAATAATAATAATAATAATAATAATAATAATAATAATAATAAAAATAACGAAATACAAAGAAAAGGAAAAGAACAAACAAACATTGAGACATTTATGAGTGAAAAGAGAAACGGTTAGAAAGAAATAAACCATTGAAAATTTACGAGTTAAAAAAAAAACGGAAGAGAAAAAAAAAACGAAAAAAAAATCATATAAAGGAAAGAAATTCCTACAAAATTCCTAGACGGAAGTTGGTTAATAGAAAAAAGTATATTTGCAAAACGAAAATGGCAATTTAAAAATATATGGCGAGTAACAAAAAAATAGAGAACGAAAAGAAGGAAAGAGGGAAATAGAGAGGATGAACTAGAAAATAAGAGACGGAAATTAACAAATAGAAAGAGTAATATAGATTGAATGATACGTAGAAAAAAACCGTACGAAAATGAACGAAAGTCAGAGAAAGGGGGTACGGAAGGTTATAAAGATTTATCTATACAGAGAACATAATGAACTATAAAGAAAGGGGAATAAGAGAATAAAACGGGAGAGACTAACAGAATGAACCAGAGAGAACAAGTGGGTGGATAAGTAAACGATAGAGTGAAAGGGAATAGATATATAGAATCATAAAATTCTAATAGGATTTTTATTCTATTAAAATTAGGGCTATGTCAAGAGAATATTCTTTTTATTATTTCAACTCTCGAGTATATATCAGTTAATATCGTATATGTTTTTACATAGAGTGATGTGGTTCATGATTAACTGTGTCTAACTGTGTCGGATATATACTCGAGAGTCAAAACAATAATAAAAAGTATTCTCTTGTCATAGCCCTAATTATAATAGAATATACGTAAAGAACCTAAGAGAATGGAATCTAAGAGAATATATATATATATATATATATATATATATATACATATATATATATATAGAGAGAGAGAGATGAATAGATAGATAGAGAGAGAGAGAGAGAGGAATAGAGAGGGGGAGAAGAATCAACTAAAGAATCTAAGAGGAAGCGTGAAAACATAAACAATAGAGCGAGGCAGTGTATAGCAATGGATTACCAAAGAAGAGTGAAGAAAGAGAGAGAGAGAGAGAGAGAGAGAGTGTGTAAAAGAATGAATTAGAGAAACAAAAAGTAAGAGAATTAACCAATAAGAGGGGAAAAACGCTTGAAAATGGTCGAGACGAAAGAGGTAAACAGACAGAGACAGAAAATTGCAATAGAAAAACAGGGAGAAATAGAAGGACTAAGAAAATAAATTAGAGAAACAGAAAGTAAAAGAATTACACAGTTGCTATGAGCTGAGTTATATAACTAGTAAGAAAGCGTATGAGAATTTTCGGAGAGGAACAAGAAGAGAATAAAATAGGAAGAAGAAAGGGGGGAAAAGAAACAACAAAAATGAACTAAAAAGAAAGATGGTTGCCCCCCCCCCATCCACGACGACAATTCTCATCATGCTGGATTCTTTTTTGTGCAAACGAAAAGGGACCTCGGCATACGAGGGTGAGGAATCTCCTGTGACTTTATTGCCCTTTCTACGGCAGGAGTAGGACAGGGAGTGTTAACAATGTTCTAAGGTGGGGTTTGAGATTGTAGAGGTCATTTGACTGCCACACCGGAAGTAAAATATGACTCAGGGTGGAAATGGCCGTCAAGCTGAAACAAAAGTTCCGTAAGATCCGGATATTAAATGACGGAGTCAAAAGAAAAGCGAAAAGTTTCTGGAGAGAGAGGAAAAACTATTGAAAGGGACACACCTTTTAAAGTTCTCGATCGTTTGCCAATTCGTACAAGAAAACACCAAAGTGTAGAAATAAGAAACTTTGTAAATTAGCAGAAAAATAGAAACATGAATTCTGCTTAAATGTAGAACAATCAGCTGATTTCGAATAAAATCGGATATTATGAGTAAAGTCTCTCTCTCTCTCTCTCTCTATCTCTCTATATATATATATATATATAAAGCTGAACGTCTGTGTGTGTCTGGTCACGAATAGGCTCCTATATGATTGACTATTTAAAAAAAAAACTGATTACATATAACGATAGAAGATGCATCGAGGATCAGGAATGGGTATGTTTGATCTGGCAGAACGGTGGTTCATAAAAATTGTTGGGTCTGCGTTCGCGCCTGGCCCTATAAGTATGGAAATAAAAAATGAAAAAAAAACGTTTACAAGGGTTTTTGATATAGATGTACATAAAAATACTTTGATAAGTATGTTTCAACTGAAATAGGGATGGTATAATACAATTGTGGGGTCTGTGTTCGCGCCTGTACTCCATGGAAATATGGCACACACTTTAACAAAGACTTTTCATATCTATTTGCGTAAGTATACTTTGATAATTACGTTTCAGTTTGAAGAAATATGGTATAATAAAATTATTGGGTGTTCGTTCGCGCCTGACCTATATAAAATGTAAATATGTCACAAAATTTAACAAGGTTTTTTAAAAGGGGTGAGGGTCCACAATAACACCTTAAATTTAATCTTAATTCACGTTAGCTTTTATATATTTTTTGATTTAAATCATATTGTGTCGAATAAATTCACCTCATAAATTCACGTTAAAGTGAGAGCCCCCCCAAATAAAGTCTGAACTTTAGACAATTCTCGACACAAATTTTGCATAACTCTGTTTATTTCCTTCTCCACTTGCACGTGGCACTCTTTCGAAAATAGATAAATAGATAAATAATAAAAAATAAGAACGTTACTTGTTATGGTGTCAAAAGAAGGAAAAGATCCTGCTCACGTGATTACGTGTCTTTTTAAAAACATTTACATAACCTTTTTATTTTTATTTATATATCTGTTTAAGCTTTTTGTCAGTGTACTAGAAGGAATTCAGTTGATTACAACCCTTTCTGCGTATTCTTTACATTACAATAGTACAACCCTGAATCCGATGGCGCAATACTACACCGTTCTATACTGTAAAACTGAAACGAAGCTGTTCTGCTTGAAAAGGACGCCATTTTCTTCTTATTCATATTTATATCGATTCTTTGTTTAAAAAAACTAAAGTAATTACGTGTTTACTTTTTTAATATCCCATTTTGCTGTTTCGGATTATTTTACTAAAGTAAGTAACGCTTAATTATTTTTCAAAACTGTTTTTATTTCTTTGTTTTTCGATATTTCGTCGACATTATTTAGTAAGAGTGTTTAGCAGAAAAGCCAACAAACGACAACCCGAAAAAATAAATATACAAGAAATAAATGTTACCATAGTCAATAAAAGTTCAGTTCATATTTTTTTTGAAATAGTTTTTAATGCTCTTTACTTGAAATAATTTCAGCGACCTGAAATTAAAACGAAATTTGAGGCGATAACTATTTAAATGAATTTTTATATAAACTACACATGCCATAAGCGAATACTCCTCAAGCACAAAATAACGGAAAACATTAAAAGATGTTTATAAATATTCCTTACGTTGACGGGACTCTCTTAAACTGTTAACACAGAATGCTCAGGTGCCCCTCCTTCTAATTGAAAACGGGGCTCTCCATTTCAAAGTCGCTGCCATTTTGATTTTTTTAAAATCGGTTCGTGAATTAAATGTTTTTTTTTTACAAACTACTTAAAAATACAAACCAATGAACTTTTCTACCATAAAAGTAACTTTTATTGACTATGGTAACATTTATTTCTTGTATATTTATATTATTATATATATAACATTTTCTCTTTGTAAGGAAACATCATTTTGTTGGTCACTCTTGGCTACGAATGGAAACAAAGTTGATATAAAAAATATATTTTGGCGAAAATTTTCTTTACTTTCATCATATTTTGCTTAGGGTAAAATTTTTGAGTATCAAAACCTATCTCTTTACAACCCCCTCCTTTTCACAACCTAGCATACTTTCATCAATCACAGTCCATTTTTTTCTGTAGGCTGTTTTTGAACCCAGTCAACGACGGGTACTTCTGCTAGTATATATATATATATATATATATATATATATATATATATATATATATATATATATATATATATATATATATATGGCGCTTGTACACTATTGGGACGAAATTTCGGAAATCGTAAAACTGAATTTCACATGAAAACAATGGTATCTATGTATTCCTCGTATTTTTACGATGATTATATTAAAAAATTACGAAAATCGATAAGGTAGAAAATTATTTATTAAAGAAAATAAAAATAGAATTCGATGAAAACGATCGTAAGACACAGGAAAGTTCAAAAGGGAAGTCATTTTCCATTTTGATTTAAACGAGATGGCGGAAAATTTTCACCTGCTAACATGTTTTTTTTATAATTCAGTAATTGCAGGTAATTTCGACTGCATAATTTGAAAGCTACTATTGTAACTTATTAGAATTGACAAAAAACAAATCTGTTGAAACCATGTTTTTTTTTAATCCGAAAACTCCATTAATCGACTACAAAATCTCGTCCCAATTGTGTAGAAGCGCCAATATATATATATATATATATATATATATATATATATATATATATATATATATATATATATATATATACTAGCATTTCAGCTCGACGTTGCCCGGATGTTTGGATGTGTATGTTGAGCAAAAGAAAAAAAAAAGTGGTAGTAGAAAGGCAGGCTCGAACCCGTACCGCGAAGGAGGAAAAGAACAGGAAAAACCCTGACGTCTTTGTTGTTACGACCACCGCTAACCAAAAGTGACGTAGGTTTAAATTAAGGCTAGACAATCGAAAGGAGAGGATGCCTTTCAAAAATACCGGGGAAAATGCGACCCCCCTGTAGAAAAGTGCTCAGTTGAAGGTGAAGATATTAATGTTTTTAGCCAATTTTCCGATATATGTCGTTTGAAAGGTCGAACTTCAAAACGATACTATTCTTGGTAAAATCCGTCGGCTCTGTTGAATATTTTAGGAAGACATACAAACATACATGCATACATACATGATGATGATTGCAACGTCTTTTCAGACGAGTGCCACTCCATACATACAACATACATACATACATACATACATTTATATATTGATAACTAAAAACTTTCGACTCAAACCGATTAAAAAGCTTGCCCTATCTCTGAATACCCTTTATGTAAAATTTCAAATGTTTGGACCAGAAATTGTTTCAGTAATTTGGTAGAGACCACAGAGGTCAATTTTTTAACTTGACCCCTATTATGACCCCTTAACATTTATTTATTTGGGCTCAAATCGAGTTATTAAGTTAGATCCATGTCTAAAGAACCTATATCTAAAATTTCAAGTGTTTAGACCCAAAATTGCCGGAGGAGTTTGGTAGGATTCTCAAAAATCAGATCGTTGAACTTTGACCCCTTAACTGCAAAATTTCTGACCGAAAACCGATCACAAAGATTTTCCCAAATCTCAGTACCCTGTATATCAAATTTCGAGTCTGTAGACTAAAAATTGACAGAGTTATTGCGTAGGGAAATGTACACAGACACACATACAGACACACAGACACGTTCACTTATATATATATATATATATATATATATATATATATATATATATATATATATATGTATGTATATATCAACTTTACTTGTAATATCCGATTTTATTCGTAACATCCGATGTGTGTGTGTGTGTGTGTGTGTGTGTGTGTAAACGGTTAATGTCGGATATAAAAGCGGGAGATAGAACATGAATGGTATTTTCACTGTCTCCATATTTAATCTACGCGTTTAGTCATAAAATACTGTTTCAAACAGCACCAAAGTCCAGCGAAAACGCTATTTCAAAATGTGTGACAGACCACCGAACACGGTTTTTTAAACAGCTCGACTGGCCAACCAAAACGGTATTGCAAAATACGTGATAGACCAACAAAATCCCTACTTCAAACTTACGCATGAAACACTACCAAAACCACTATTTCCAACAGCGTGACAAACTGATAGTGATGCTATTTTAATCTAAAAAAGACAGACTAGCGAAAATGTTATTTGAATATATTTGTATATAATGGCTTGCATTAAGGTTTAAAATAGCAAAGTAATGTATCATGCTTTAATTGTGCTCTAACTAGAAACATTTAGAATACGCCCCTGTCATATCAAAGAACTTACTGTTGATGTTATATGCCTGGTATTACTGCGTGTGCGATTATAATGGCTTGAACTTAAGTTTCAAATGAAAAAAATTAAGTATCATAGTGCAATTGCGCTTTAAACATAAACATTCATTCGAACGCGCCCTGTCATATCAAAGAACCTACTGCTGATTTTATGAGTTGAGCTTTTTGGCTTTTGTTGTAATAAGAATTTTTAAATGCATTTGTGATGTTAGGCTGTGTAAGGAGTTAACTTTGGTCAAATCGGATTATTTCGATTATCGATTATCGATAATTATCGATAATCGATAATTATCGAAGAAATTCCGATACAAAATATATTTAGGATCACTGCCAGGCACAAAAAATAGTTTTGTGTGAAATTTCATAAAAATCGACCCAGCCGTTTTCGAGCCTATAGGGAATGAACTTACACATTCACACAGACACACGCACACAGACAAACTCTTTTTTAATAGTAGATATAGAGAAATTTTAGGGTTGAAAAATGTAAAGCTATCCCAATCAACTGCTGTGTACCAATGCATTTTGCGATGGGAAGGGACATATCAGAAGATATATTTTATTTTAATGGGGATAAGATTCCAAAGCTGATAGAACACTAACTGCGTACTGAATTAGGATAAGTTAGCAGGGAAAAAGTCAATGTTTGCAAACTGTCCAGCAGCATAAAAAACGATTTCGTTAAAAAATTACGTAAGCTTATGTGTAATCGAAAAATCATGAGAAAAGTTTACTTTATCATTAGGCTTGTTGGAATAGAGTAGCTATTGCAGAGAGATTTCAGAGATGGAAATTTGAAAGTTATTTAAATACCATTGAGTTTCGATACACTCTATGATGAAAATCGGCTTTGGGGGTATCGGGAACACACCCAGGCACATAAAGTACACTTGTGTGAAATTTAAAAAAAAAAAAAGAAAGTCGGCCCTACCATTTTGGAGTTCATAAGGAACGAAAATACACAATTACACAAAGACTATTTGCCTTTTATATATAAGTGCAGCAATAAAGATATAATAATAAAGAGTGATATATAGTAATAAGTATTAAGATTATGCATCGAGAAGACAAAAAATGTTTAAAGTTCTTAAAATCCATTTCAGAATTGTCTGCAAGAACCCGGGCGGAAGGAATAATGGAATTTGTTAAAATTTAGTTGCGAAATTACACTCTTCTGAGGGTTGATGGTTCAATTCTCACTGTGGGTTCCACTCAAAATACACTTGCGAATTAAATATGACTTTTACCCAGTCATAGCTGATAGATCAAGATCCTGCTACCCCTGGCGGTGTATTAAATAAAAATTCCTGAATTTGACAGCAAGATTCCTTAATTCGGTAAGATACACCTGAAGAAGGCTACACCCATTGAAACGTTGTGAAAATAACATTTAAGATGAGAAATTTATCTTGAAGATATTTTTTTTTAAATATCTTGTTCCATACTTTTAAGCTTTATCGCCATACCTAGCTCAAATCTGGAACCCAAGTGCCCTCCACACATACGCACTCACACACACATCCACAAACACGCACACACACACGCACACGCACACACACACGCACACGCACACACACACACACTTTATAAAAGATAGTATGAACTCTACTGTGTCGGTTGGGGGGGGGGAGATATCTTTTTATGACTCAAGGCGGAATAGTGCGACAAACGAGAACAAACGATTCATAAGTGTCGGTATTAAATGACGGATCAAAAATGAGAAAGTTTGCTTCAATTTAAAAGGGAAAATGCAAAAACGGGGACACACCTTTTTAATTGCGATCGTATTCGCGCTCAAGTACATCCAAACAAAAACCTCCTCACACACGCGCCTGCGCGCGCGCACACACACACACACACACACACACACACACACACACACACACACACACACCTAAGACGCATATCTTTTAAATTTCTTTCGTTTTTTCGCTTCGCAAGACCTCCTTAGAGGATACGTTGTTTAAAACGCATAAACATTTCGGCTTTACCAACAAATTCCATTTAGAGAAACCGATCTCATTCCGAAATGCGCTGATTGTACCTTGATATAAATGGAGACGATGTAAAACTGAAGTATGTGCTTGCATCAGGTGCAAATGATTTGCCGATTTAAAATTTCATCTTGAAAATGAAAAACTGTCTTTTTTAATTAGTAATAATAAAAACAATGATATCATTTTGTATACTATTAACATAATTACTAATGATAACCAACAAAAAAAAAAAAATTCCGGAGTCATCATTTTTAAAACTAAGTAGCAATTAAGGGCGCCATAGAAAAGTATCTTTGATTTATATATTTTAATTGATTTATATATTTTAATTGATTTAATATATTTAAATTGATTTATATATTTTAATTGATTTATATATTTTATTCAATTTACATATTTTAATTGATTTATATATTTTAATAGATTTATATATTTTAATTGATTTATATATTTTATTTAATTTATATATTTTAATTGATTTATATATTTTGATTGATTTATATATTTTATTCAATTTATATATTTTAATTGATTTATATATTTTAATAGATTTATATATTTTAATTGATTTATATATTTTAATAGATTTATATATTTTAATTGATTTATATATTTTAATTGATCTATATATTTTAATTGATTTATATATTTTATTTAATTGTTATATTTTAATTGATTTATATATTTAATTGATTTATATATTTTATTTAATTTTATATTTTAATTGATTTATATATTTAATTGATTTATATATTTTATTTAATTGCTATATTTTAATTGATTTATATATTTTAATTGATTAATATATTTTATTTAATTTTTATATTTTAATTGATTTATATATTTTAATTGACTTATATATTTTAATTGATTTATATATTTTATTTAATGTTTATATTTAAATTGATTTATATGTTTTAGTTGATTTATATATTTTATTTAATCTTTATATTTTAATTGATTTATATATTTTAATTGATTTATATATTTTATTTAATTTATATATTTTAATTGATTTATATATTTTACTTGATTTATATATTTTATTTAATTTTTTCTTTTAATGCATTTATATATTTTATATAATTTTTATATTTTAATTGATTTATATATTTTAATTGATTTATATATTTTATTTAATTTATATATTTTAATTGATTTATATATTTAATTGATTTATATATTTTATTTAATTTTTTCTTTTAATGCATTTATATATTTTATTTAATTTTTATATTTTAATTGATTTATATATATTAATTGATTTAATTATAAAATGATGCTTGGAACGTTATTAACAATTTTATTTACGCCTAGGTCTAATACGAGAGAGTTTTTCAAAAAAAAAATTTAAATAATTTTGTAACGAATGTATTAGTTTTATAAATAATGTATTTTGTCAATAATATGTTTTAAAATGCTGTAGTAAATTATGCATTTTTTAAAAGAAATTATTTTTTGCAAATAATTAAATATTTTAATAATGTATTTTTGTAAATAAAGAAATTTTTGAATAATTTATTTTTGTGAATAATATATTTTTGTAAATAATGTATTTTTTAAATAATATAATTTATGTAAATAATATATTTGGTGTAAATAAATAATTTTTTTAAATAATATATCGCATATAAAATAAGCAACGTGTATTTTAGTGGGTGTTTTAATGAGTGAAATTATTTAGTAATGAAGTAATTTTTTCCAAATATGATTTTTATTTCAATTAATAAATTCTCTAAATGGCTGCCTTATTTTATAAAAGATAAAGTACACTAACGTAGAAATAAATAATTTAATGAAACTATGCACGTGTTCTATGTGAATGTCTATTGCGAAGTTTACAAACAAACGCTAGGAAGTTTAGATGAAAATGTAACGTCCATTTGTTTTATGTAGTGTGTAACTAACATAGCTTAGTGCAAAAGTACTGAAATGACTGAGACTGAAGAAGTGTAATGATAACAGATAGAGTAGTCATACAACAATCATAAGAATTGGTAGTCATATAGCTATAACAATCATAAGAATTGGTAGTCATATAGCTATAACAATCATAAGAATTGGTAGCATTACTGTTGTTTCCGTTTTTGGTTAGAGTTGAACGCACACGTGCAAACACAACATTATGGGAGACTTAATGACGGAATGTCGATAGAATTATTATTCTATATAAGTAAATGCGTGTTTTAAAATGTACAGTGTACGTAGGTTGCAGTTGTAGTTGTGTGAAATATTTATCAGGACTAAATATAAAAGTCGATAAAAGTTAACGAAATAATTTTATAGCTTCGGAAGACAAGCACCAAGGAGCAAGATTGTGTTCCAAAAACACTAACAACGAATCATTCAAAGAGTCAGTACCGTAGAACTGGTCGACTAAAGCGATTCTGAATGTAAAAGTAAACTCTATAAAATGCGGAATGATTTTTCTAGGAATGCCTAAAAAAACGAAATAAATATAATAAGATTGTTCAACCGGTAAAACATTATAAATAAAAAATCTTGAATCGATTCTGCTGCAGACTTGTATAAACAATTTTATCGTGTATAGGAAGCTATACTGGTTAAAGAAATAGGGGAAAGTTCACTTCAATTCGTGCAGAACATGACTCACTAAAATTGGAAGCATTGCTTTGTTTTTTAAGGGAAATGGAAGGGACACACCTTTTAAATTGTGTTCTCATTTGTGTGAAAGTGTATATGAACAAACACCTACACAAACAAGATATTTTGAAGCTTATTTACTTTGCCATATTCCATAGCCATCTCTAAGAAACGCGTCGTCTAAGTTAAGAAGCTTTAGATATTTCAGCTTTATACACAAATTGACGTCATCAAGTGCTTTTGATATTCGTTGTTCCTTTACATAAATGAGAATTGTATGAAACAGAAGTTGATATTTTGTGTTGAACTAAGAAAACAATTTGTTTAACATAATCTGTATTTTCTATATAATCTGTATTGTCTATATATTAATACCGTCGTACCTTTAACGTACGTACGTACGTACACATGTCACGGTTTGCAGATTATGAATTATTCGATCGCGAGATCCTATTCATCGGGGGGGGGTATGGGAGTGATAGCATGCTACAAACATTAAATTAGTATATAGAGACGCTAATTTAATGTTCGAAGTATGTAGTTGCCTTCAGTCCTCCTTTTAAATAAATAAGATCTCCCGATCACTGAAAACACAATGTAAAAAAATATGTCGCTTTTGGACCGTACATTAAACTGAAATATATCTTCTTGGTTTTCGTTCAAGAATCAAAGGGTAGTATCTGTTCTGTCTAAAGATAATATAATGATATCGTAGTGTTTCCGTTCGCACTGGCCGTCCATACAATGAAAATATGTCACAGACTCCTATAATGATATTGGAAATAAACCATAATAACCAGATGTATTCTGACAGTACATTTATCAGATTACTTAGATAAATACTTTTACAATTTTAGCAAAAGGGCTACAATAATATTGCGCGGTTCTCATTCACACTGAACGTTCACATAATGCCCAGCAGCAATATATTACATATGAAAGATGCCGCTGTGGAATTTCCACGGGAATCGCTAATTTGGATTATTTTCATATTCACCGTCGATTTAACCTCCTACATTATTCATTTAAATCTTTTATTGGGAACTTTCTACTCAAACTTTTGTCGAATTACCAGCGATAATAAATAAGAATAACAGAAATGAACACTTTTATTAAATTTCAACCATGGCTGATAAATAAGAATAATCCTACCTGCATCATGAATTGTTGCAGTACTATATTATGATGCGAGATAACACTCTCAGGGGACAGTATCGTAATACCGTAGAATTAGAGATTTGAATCGTCATGTTTTGACAGGTGTCAAACTCTGTGACCCGGTTGGTTTGCACTGGAAGATGCGAACGGGGACCGGACGTTACATATCACGTGTCACGCGTTCCAATTTGTGCAAGCATAGTTTGAGTTGGATTTTACACGCGGAACAAACAAGATGGGTTAAGAGGGTTTGCCCATAAGGGAGGTGAATAGAAAAACCACAAGCCAAGATTAACTCCAGTTCTGCTGTGACGCGATGCCTGAGGACTATATATATATTATATATATATATATATATATATATATATATATATATATATATATATATATATATATATAAAACACTCATTCGTCTTCGGTCCCTGTCTTGAAGCGTTTCCTTTAAACAGGTTCCAGCTCCTCCAAAGATGTTTGACAAATCCCTCAGGCAGCAACCAAAAGACAAAAGTGGCCAACAGCGGACAGATATGTCACTATGTTACGTGCATTATATGTTCTGACACGCACACCCCGATACTAGACGAGTCACGGGCCGTTAAGACATTTAGGAAGGAGGGCAACAGTCCGTTAGACCAGAAACACAACGTGCATACGTTTATATACGCCCGTTAATAAATCAAGGAGAAAATTTGTTGGTACTCTTGCATGATAGACCCGGATTCTCGGGAACTCCCGTCAAGCATAGATCGGGCGAGAGTACGTAATTGTTATAAATGCTTAGCTGACACCACATGGTGGAAAAACCGGATATATATAGAGTATGTTGGGATTTTTTTACCAATAATTTTGCATCCTCCTATATACATTTATTATATTTTTGTTCTTGTTCTTATATTTGTTTTTCTGTGTCCTTTATTGAACTTAGTTTCGTATATTTTGAGTTTATACGAAACACCCTTTAATTTGAATGAAAGGGCAATGCTAGCTCCCTGATAATGACGTCACTGGTTCCAGAGCGAAAATCGGTCTCTTTTGGATTCCGGCGGCGAGGAAATTGGCCGCGTTTCATTGCCTGCCGTAGATGAGGATTTCCTCCAAAGAAGTATAACCCGGCAAAAGAATACCCGATCGCAAACTTTATTTACGCGGATACGGTATGCACGTATTTTGGGAAAAATTTGCAATGTATTGTAAATAACATATCTTCTTCGTTTTTAAAGCAAGACCTTTCTATTTTATTCCTTACCTCTTCCCCTTTTTTTTTTATTTCATCCTTTTTTCTGCGGGTTAGTAGTTTTGCGTCGAATTTATCTGAAAGAGGATAAATTTCTGACATTTTTCAAATTTTCTACCCTTATTTAAAAGCATTTACAAAGTTTCTGTTCCTTACTGTAGAACACTTCGAAAATGAAGCGACTCCTTTCCTATTTAGAGACACGTTTTAATTCTCCTTCTTTCGAGGCATTAGTTTAGCTAGCGTTAAATTTAACTTCACCATCCAACTTCTTGACTCTTTCTGTTACCTCCCCGTATCTTACGTCTGCCTCTTTAGAACCTGTCTATAGATTCTTTCGACTACTACAATTCGCTTTCTCGATTAAGTTTAGAAAATTTGTAATTTTACATCTCTGCCTCGAACATTTGACATTCGCCTAAAATTCCCGAATTTACCATAATACGTCTGTATAAAGATTGGAATGTTATATTTAGTTTATTTCTAAATTTAGCAGTTTTATCTACGTCTAATATATCTTTATTTATATCGAATATATTTTATCTACGTCTAGTATAGCGCACTGTTTTTCGTATATATTTTTTCTCTATAAAAGGTGGTTAAGCAATACGTATATACTTTCCGTTTTCTCTCTTTTAGAATTGAAGTTGTAACATTCGTAACTCTTCTTAGGAATATAATTTGCATTTTACTTGCATTAGTTGAAATTCAACGGGTATTGCGGTTTACGCTGGGAGAAACTATAGCATTTTCTGTCCTTATTCAGCGATCAGAGATCCTGCTAGACTGGGGTCATTTGATTTTTGTCCTAATCCAACATTGGATTTTCCCCACTTTAAGAACCGACCTTTTATCTAACTATGCCCTCGTGGGGAAGCAATTAAATAGGGACGCTGTGTCCGAAACCGGTGTTAGTTTTATGTACGTATTTTTTCTTCAGTATATTAAAAGAAGAGGAATAAGTATATACCCCACTATTTGGATTTATAATGAACAAGTACGTTCTCTCACATGTATTTAATGTCTCTGAGTTGTGCATTAAGTGGACGATACATTAAAAATATTATATTATGCGTTAAATTCTACTTTCCCTAAGACTTGTTGCACTCGCATGTGTATGATATGCTTCGTACTTTATTGTAAAAGGGATTTCTTGTACGTTGCAAATAAATTTCGATAGGGAGTCCATATCCATTTTCTTACCGGACTGTGTTATACTAAAAGTTTATAAAAAGAAGATCACCTTTTCTTGGCCTTAACCCTTATTTGCATTTGATTATTTGGATCCATTTGAAGATACACATGTGACATTGTTGGCATGTACCCTCCCACGACGTGGTTGAATATTTAAACTCTCTTCCCACTCTTTTCCTGAGTTGCATTTCAGTGAGGATATTACTAGAAAGAGTCTTAAAAGTTATTCTACTTTTTCCAGTCCACTAACTTCCATATGACAGTTTAAATTAATTTTAAATCCACTTAATTATAATTTTGAGCCACAGTGATCCTTTTAATTTGTAACTGGGGATTGTATCATTTGAGGTTTTTACTGCTCAATGTACTGTATTGGTCTTGTTTTTTTTTGTGCTATGAAGAAGGAATTTCCTTTGTAACCCTTGTGCATACATTTTTTGTGTATAATATTTGAACGCCTGTTTTTTGTATTTGTTTGGAGTTAGTGCATATTTTTGAAGAACAAACGCTACGCGATATTGGTCACTCGTTCTTTTGGATTTCCTGTAAGGAAACAAAAGTTTTATTTAAGGAAGATAATCGTTGTTTTAGATTTATTGTGGTTGCAGAGGGAATTACCAAAGCCTTACTTTATAACTATGAAGATCGATGTTGATCGGTAGATAACATAACTGAGTTGTTGGGTAATCGTTCCTTGCATGAAGACGTGGACTGTTTGCTTGTAGAAGCGGATGTTGTTAATGTTGTAGTGTTCTCGTTCCAGGTTCGATTGATTCTCTCGAGGTTGGCAGGTGGTGTGGAGTGTGATTCCTTGTGCCACCCTGTGATATTTGAAACCCCTAAGGAGATGCTTGGCGAGTTATGTACTCCTAAGACCAAATGTCCAGACTCTGAGAACTGTTTGCTGAGTGCTGGCTAGTTTGGCTTGGGAAATACTGCATTACAGTCTGAAAACTGTGTTGTAAATACCACTTCAGAGGGTCTGCGTAGTCAGGCGCTGAACTTTTATTTTTCTGGTTTGCAGTTTGTCAGTGATATTTTCAAGAAAAATGTATGGAGAGTGAGCTTCCTAGGCATCGTAAATGCTACCACTCGTTAAGCGGGCACATGAATCACGTGAATTTTGTGAAAATCTTGGAAGGATTTCCATTGAACGTTAGTAGTGTTTTACTCACCAACAATGTGAGTTCGAAAACTGACATTATGTGGTTATTTGCCGCAGTTTTGTCAAAATACTGAGAGACTTACTCATAACGGTGAAACATTAATCGGGTCATGTAGTTCTGATAATAATCAGTGGGTGAAGGACAGGAGTCAATCCTGTGTGAAAGTGCATGTTTCGTGCACTTCTTTTAGGCAGAATGTCCTATATACACCTGTCACCTTGTAGAAGCTAAAGGGAGGATGGTTTTGGAAGAATTAAGTTGGACTGGGGCGTCCAGATTCATGTTGGGTGTAACCCGATAAAGAATCCCATGATGGATCCTGTCGAATTTGCTGACTATATGGTGTATAGTTCAGCTTCTCAGAGTTCCTATGAGCGTGTAGGTTATGTTTTGCAGAGATCACCTGCAGAATCTTCGTTGTATTAAGTTGCTGCTTTAAGTGGAACGCTTTCTGTTTTGGAGTCATATGCAGGTGTTTTTTTGGTTTGATTTTTGACATAGTAGTCACCACTTATCAAGGCCTGGAAGACACTTGGGGAAAAGGGTTATTGCGTGTACGGTAATCACTGGGATAATATCGTAGTAATCGTTAGTATTGGAGATTTGATGAAGTGTCTTACTAGAGGGGGAGGTTTATCAGGAATTTGTTTATGTGTGACTTGAAGACATCCAAGTTGTAGTCAGGTGGGAAAAGGGCAAACGAAAGAGCGTTCCACGGGCGTGCATTTCTAAGAAATAAGCTTTGTTCATGGAATCTACGTTTTGAGTTAAGCACAGATAAAGAGTGGGGAAAATTATTGACAGTGGTTTCAGCAGGACGAGTGTTTTTCGTGAAAGATTGGCGAGGGGGGACCAGAGATTGGAGCTCAGACGAGCACTTGCCATGGAAATAACGATAAAGTAAAGACAGGCTCGCAATGTCTCTTCTGTGGGAAGCTACACAGTCTATTTAGGCAGGATAGGCTGTTTTTGCAGCTCCTGCCCAGATGCGGCAGCAGTACTCCATCCTTGGACGTACTTGGCTTTTATACAGATAGAGAATTGCATCAGCAGTGAGATATCTACTTGAGCGGCGGTAGAAGGATCCCACCATTTTTCCAGCGACCTTCGCAACAGACTTGATGTACGTGTTCCATTTCAGATCATGAGTAAAGTTCTAATCCCAGACGTGGAGCCTCTCCAAGACGAGAGCCATCCATTTCAATTGATGCCAGTGGGGATCAGAGCGTTGATGATGTAAAGATAGGAGCTTGGTTTTAGATGCATTAATAGTAACCAGCCACCACTTCCCTCACGCGTTCAGGATTAGAGGAGAGAGAATCAGATAAAACTTTTTCATTTACGGCCTTGGATGTGTTGCCATAGATGATCGTGGCATCAGCATAGATGTTAACGAATGATTTAAATATGTGTTTTGAAAGAACATTGATGTAGATCAGGAAGAGAGTTGGGCCCAGGATGGAACCCTGAGGGACTCCAGCATTAATACTGTGGGCCGCTAATTTCTGCCCAGCAACCACTATTCTTATTTTTCTTATGAGAAAAATGATTTAATAATTGAGAAAATATTTTGAGTTATACCGTAGCTGGAAATCTTGCGAAATAGGCCTTTATGCCATACCTTATCGAAGGCCTTTGATATGTCAAGACCAATTGCCCTAGAAAGGTTGCCTTTGTTGAGAGATTCACTAATCCTATGCGATATGACCGTTACCACATCTGCTGTAGATCTAGCAGAACGGAAACCATATTGCATGTAACTAAGAAGTTTATTTCTGCTGAGGTGGTTGACTACTTTTTTTTAAAGATTCCAGCAACTTGCTCATGACACACAGGAGACTTATTAGTCTGTACTGAGAGGGAGATGACCTATCACCTGAATCCTTAAATACAGGACATACTGAGGAGGTTTTCCATGGTGTTGACAACGCTTAAACAGTTTTGTAAGTAAGGGGGCAAGTTCTGGTTGAAAATTTTTCAACACTATAATTGGAATGCCGTCAGGGCCAGTTGCTTTACTGGAATCAATGTTCTTGATTAGCTTGGCGACATCACGCACATATATGTGTATGTAGCATAGCGTGTTGTCTATTATAGGAGGAAATACAGGGAGTTGATGGCCTTGGTTAAATAGGGTAGAATTTGCTTCAAAGTTCTTGGCAAAGAGCTTGACCTTGTCTGATGCTAACGAGATGATCTTAGGTCCACTGATGATGGTTGGGATAGAACGCACGCTTCTATACAGGATCCTGTTCGCCATTTGCCAAAGTTGGTGGAAACCAAGCCGCTGCTCAGCTACTTTGAATTTAACGGACTGAGCATATAGCTTTCTTGCATTTTTATTACTCGTTTACAGTGGTTGCTAGCAGTCCTGAAAGCAGCTTTAGTCTCAGTACATCTATTACGTTGGTAGCTATGGAAAAGGTGATTCATGTGTGCGATGGCAGCAGCACATTCTGGGGGGAGAACCAAGGCTGGCTTTTAAGTGTTTGTTGGAATATTTTGGATGGTATGAATCGGTCCATACCTACAATTAACCATTCGGTCAGGTCTGATACTATAGAGGACACATCCTTTTTAATCATTGAATGCAGAGGTAGATCAGATATAAATGTTCGGAAGCTATCCCAGTCAGCCGTAGAGTATCGATATACTGTACGGTGGAGAGGTACGTCTGAAGACTTATTACATTTCATTTTTATCTTAACTGATATAACGGAGTGGTCGGAGGATCCCAGATGAGATAGAACGAAACATGAACATAGCTCAGAAAAAGGTCTAGAAGGTTTGCATACTGACCGGTAGTATCGGGTACAGGAGTGGGTTCGTTAATAATCTGAGTGAGGTCATAGGCAATGGAGATATCATGACAGAACCTCCCTTATCATCTTTCTTGTTTGAATGGGTCAGCCATTCCACATTGTGGACATTGAAGTCACCACAGATGTGAATGTTAGCCGAAGGATGAGCAGACAGGATGTAGTCAATTTTCTCAGATATACTCTTAAAAATAGTAATCCGCTGTTGTGGGGACGATAGAGGGAAAATATAAATGCGGTGGTGTAAGCAAGTGCAACCCGGAAGCACATATAAGGCAAATTAGGGACTTCTCTGGAGATATCCCTACCACACGGAAAGTCATCTTTAATGTAGGCACATATTCCATGCCCATGACGATTTTGGGGGGGGTCAGTTTTAGATGTTAAGTTTGGGTATCTTTTAATAATGAACTAATCTAGGGAAGTGGTCGGTCTAATGCCAGGAACAATATGTCCGGTTTCGTCTCCTGCAATCGGGTTTCAACCTCTGGAAGGTTGGAACATAGACCCCTGATGTTGGAGAAGGAGACATGGTAGTAGGGGTCTACGTTGGAGGATGGGGTTCTAGGCTTATTCGTGTATTTTTTTATGGAGATATTTCATGTTGAGGTTTTGGGATTGTTGGAACAAGTCGACAGACTAGGTTAGAGCAGGATAGAGAGGGAAAGTAAGAGAGAAAAAGACAGAATTTATTTTTTGTAGAACATGATAACGTAAACCCGTTATAAGGTAAAGTGTTATTGTTTTTAAATGTGTTTTGAAGATCTGCCTCAACATAGCTTCCTGCAGTATTGCAAGAGCTATCGACGATCCATGTCTCCTGGGATGTTTCTGAGGCGCTCAGGACCATATTATACTTGGTTAGAAGTTAGTTCTCTGGTGCTGAGATGTTTGTTTCAATGCTGCACACCAGAAGATTGGATCCCCTCTTGATAGGCGAGGCGAACCTCTACAAATACTTATTTATACGGTAACGGTATGCACATATTTTGAAGGAGAGTAATTTCAAAGACTTTAAATTGAGAAAAAATGCATGCGTGCTGTCTGTTGTATTTGAGAGAGCGATTAGGATACTCCTATTTGAATTTCTTAATACTGTATTCGTTCGTTGATACGACATTTTCAATATAAGAACCTGCCGTTTTTTGTATTATATTTTGTTATCTGGCGTTCTTTGTTTTTGTATTGTAATGCCTGCGAAGGGAAAAATTTGCAATTTATTGTAAATAAAACCTCTTCTTCGTTTTAAAAAAATACTTTTCTATTTTATTCTTCCCCCTCCTTTTTTTTTCATTTCATTCTTTTTTCTTCAGGCTAGTAGGTTCGCGTCGAATTTATCTGAAAGAGAATAAATTTCCGATAAAAGAAAGAGAAATGAAGAAAAAGAAGAAAGAAATGTTGCCCACGACAACTATTCTACAGGATGTCTGCACATGCGCGAGCCTCATGGGAGGCTCTTTAGTATGATAGAGGCGCTACTTGTTGCCATACTGATGCAACGAAACACTCGGTCTGTGGATTACTGCATATATGCATCACCATGCTTAGGCACTGTTGTATCGGAAACCGACAGATTCTATTAGAGATAACGCAAAACTCGTCATAAAAACAACTTCAATAGTTCATAGCGTTTACGAAGAGTAAGATTCTCCTCTTACGGCTTGAGAGAATGGCACAACGGAGAAAATTTCGGGCTTTTAACCGCTCGGAATCAGTTTAAATATCAGCGTAAAACACTTGCCTTCCTATGCACACTGATGAGCTGTGATACAGTGAAGCAGTTTGTATTTGAACTTCACGCACACACGCACTCACACACACATACACACACATAGATATATGCATATATAAGAATGTGTATACTAAGGATAGAACGATCGCTAAATATAAATGAATATATATTGTGAAGATAAAGCAAATTTATGAAGGAAGGGCCAGACGACATGTCAAGATAACAGAGGAAAATAAATAAAAAATGTGCGACAAATTCGAGAAAACTGATCGAACGATGATAGCCAATATTTATTCAGCCACTTTTGCCCCCATTTTTCTGTGACCTCTTTTTGTTCAGCCCTCTTACTGTATCACTCATTCTATCTTTCTCTCTCTTTCTCTCTCTCTTTCGTTCTCTCGCTTTAAACCCCTATCCCTCTCTTTTAAAAAATGTGGACCATTCTTAAACTGTTCCTGATTCTATATTTAGTCGAAAAGCCTCGTTTGATCTAACCCACATTTCAACAACAGGTCTCCCTCCTCTTCCTCCCACTCAACGCACGGACCCGCTGTGTCCCTTCGACTTCCCAAACCGTCTGTCATTCCACTTTGCTTCCCTTTGCTTGCCATATCCCCTGAGCTTATCTCACTCAACGCGTCTCCCTCCATTTCCATAGCATTCTGTGAGTCTTTCTTTTTTCACACAAATGTTTCCCTAAACTTATTTCCGCTTAAAGTACGTCCATATATCATTGTAAGCGGTTCTGTCTATCGGCAAAGATGTCACACTTTTGTTTGGAATCTGATTTTTGTCAGTCTGTCACGCTTGCCTTAGAAATATCATTTTCAGCACTGAACGCACATATTAAATGAATCTATTTGAAGAATTTCACTTCTTATTTTGACTTAAAGACAAACGTTTTTCTTTAACATCTGTTGTACCATTAACTGCTTTTCCTTCTGGATCCAATCCCACTAAAAACACATACAAACGAACTTTAATGCCTTCTTTCTCTTCCTTCCGATTTTCTTGGAGTTTTCCCATGAGGACCAGACAAGCAAAGCACTACGTTTTCCGAACAAAAAAAACTGAACGCACTTTTATTCTAACTTTGAAGTGTGTGTTCAATCAAAAAGCAACCAATCAGTTTTATTCAAGGAATATTTGACGAATCATGGATCCACTTTGTGCTTGGTACAGACTTCACATTGAACGGAAGATGTTTCTAGCCGTCCTGGTGCATTTCTTCGCAGTTTCGCTTTTCTTTTCTTTTTTGTATTTTCAAATGCAGCTGTTCTCGTCCTTTCCACGTATATCACCTGGTATTTCCAAATTGTCACCAATCTTGTACTGACCAGGTTCAACGTTCCTTAACTTTGATGATTCTCTGGAAAACTATGTTTAAACGTAATTATGCGTATATAATAAAACAGTTTTATCATCTTGATAATAGATTTGGCGACTAATTTAATGTAAAACACGTTGGATGAATTATTCAGTTATGACAAGGAACGCAAGTAAGTTTTAATATGAGACGTTTAATGTCATAGCTCGGTAAGCGCCATTGCGGCAAAATATCAAGTTATTATATCATAGTATTCCCCATAGCCTTTTCTAACGCGTACAATAATAGTTATGGTCGAATTCAAACTGGAACATGGGTAGAAATCGACTTATGCACAGTATACCCACCAACCTTAACTTTAACAGCGTTTTCCTCTGTTTTTTTTTGTTTTTTTTTTGTTTGTGGCGCTTATTGAGTTATGACATTCAGCGTCTCATATGATGCGAACACACGAGTAATAACCGTACTGTATCATCTGACTCATTCTGTGTTGATTTCACATTAGTTTATCTAGAACGATACAATCACAGTTAAAGACTTTATTGTTGTGCCACCCTACGGATAACAATGAACCTTTCTAAAATGTTTTGGCAAAGGAGTGCTTTAATTCTCTCTTGCCGAAGTTTGAAAATGCTGGAAGAAAAAGGTGTAGGAGAAACACAATACTGAGATAAGAATGATACATGTAGTGAATTATTAAATTGAATAATAGTAAAGAAACGTCCGTGCAAAACTTATTATGTTTTCGGCGTTAAACGTTCAACTATAAAGTTCTTTTACACCCAAGAAATAGATGGTCCCCAGAATGTTCAGGTTTAGGTAGTCACATTCAAATTAAAGAGGAAAAGATTTCCTTACTTATTGACATGAGGAGTTCGCATTCAGAAAGAGGAAGAATATGGGAATTTTGCAATCAGCGTGACAAATAAGGTACCTTCTGATTGGTTAAATAGAATCGCCTTGACCAATCAGACAGGCCTTTCTTTAAAACTGCTAAAAGGCAAAGAGAAAGGATAGTAAAGAGAAGTAAATCATTTTTTCTACTTCCGCATACTGTAAGGACCGGGATAATATATTTCTTGGTGTTAGGCACGAGTCTTGCACACTTTTTTTTAAAATTCCATTTTCACCCCAAACAAAGCACAGTGCCACTTTGATGTAGGGGGCTACTATTGGGGCCATAAGTTGCAAGGATACTATGTAGGGAGTTTTCTGTTCACGATACACTTGAACTTCTGCATGTCAATACGGTTGGGAAAGCAAGAACCCGGAAGGGAGTTCCAAAGTTTAGCAGTTCCGGGGAAGTCGGATTTACATATAAACACCATTTTTATTTGTTGCATTTGCTTTTATGTTCAATATATTTTGTTTCCACAAAATACTGAGTTGTGTCTTTCTTCCTAACTCTTACCGACTCACAACAAACACTATCTGATCAACATGACGGTTTAAAATACGGGAGGCGACGTTTTGTAAACATGTGCAGGTCTAATGATTCTTAAAGCAAAATTTTCTCCAGTTTTAAAACTAATGACCTCTTTGAAAATGTCTATAAATAAATCATTTTAGCATCATTATTAATTGAGTTAGATAATTTGCACTGATATTAATATCGTATGAAAATAACAATATCAACATCATATAAAATATCAATATCAATACCAAATAAAAATAATAATATCAATATATATATATCAAATTATACCCAATTTCGACAACTATCGATTACTACGCTGTTGTTTCGGTAACCACCGTATATTCAATAACGCTTACTCTTAAGTGCCCTCGGGCCTTAATAAGTAGTGACTCACGTGTAAAAAATATCAATATGAGTTCAAGTTTATATATATATATATATATATATATATATATATATATATATATATATGTTTTATGTTTTTATTACCGTTTTATCTGTTAGGCTACATATGTTTTAGATGTTGAACCATGTTTACGGTCTAACAGCCTCGTCAGACCTTACAAAAGTGTTCTTCTTCTTCTGTAAGGTCTGACGAGGTTGTTAGACCGTAAACATGGTCCAACATCTGAAACATATGTAGCCAAACAGATAAAAAGGTAATAAAAAAAATAAAACACATATTTGCTCTGCAATAGTATTGAGCACTCTCTTCAGGTTTTTACTAATTACCAGTTTTACCAAATATATATATATATATATATATATATATATATATATATATATTATATTAAAGCTGACAATGTTTGTTTCCTTAAATATTTTAATCATACAAAATACATGCTAAAATATTCCTTAATTTTAGAGGTTGGGTCATGCTTGAAAAACCTTCAATTTAATCTTTTAATTTAGAGTTGCACACACATTTTCATCATAAGAGCAACTTAAGATATGTCTAAGTCTAAATGATCTATCACCTACTAAAATGCAAAACACATTATTTTAAAAATATTGTAAATGATTTTTATATGTACAGTATATGCATTTGTACCTTTTATTACTGTATCAACCCATATTGCATTGTACAACTCTGTATATTTTTTGTCATTACTCTGATGACATGCATTAGAGGGAATCAGTCAGGGATCCAGACAGTAGCTGCTAATAGTCAGCCTCAAGAAGACTTATAGACGCTCATCAGTCATGGTTGAGATGTATTTAGATTAATGATCTTCACGTGGGAAAAGGCTTACTCACATAAATAAGTACACTCAAATAATGCAATAAAAAAGTAGTACATTTACTGATGTTGAGGTCCTCAGTGAGGAAGTTCCATAATTGTCCATGAGTTCTGCATCAGTTGAATGTCCAATTATAGTGTCAGAATCTCATCCCTCACCCCAGAAGAGTTCAGGTGAAACAGTGTTGCATTTTTGATGCGACTGAAAAAAAAACGCAGCATCTTCCTGAGAAAGATAGCACATAAATGTAGCAATTAATCGAGTAAAACAAAGTCTTGAAAACGTTTATTAAACTTTGAAAGACAATTGCCAATTTGCTTTATCTAATTTGTACTATCAAGAATGTCCTTGTCTTTCCAGTTCTACTGCGAGATTCTGAAAGTTTGCGAGCGCCAAGGTTTTTTTTTTTTTTTTTTTTGAATTCTATGTGATTGACCCACAATGTGATCAATCAATCGCGGTTGACTTAATGGACACCCTGTTCTAATTAATCGTATTTAGAAAGAACTCATTAAGTGACAAAACTATCGCTAAGTTTCTATCAGTTTCGCCTGTGTTTATGGCATATTGTTTAACTTCCCCGGTTTTTCTTATACGTCATTCGTCACTCTTTTATCCCCCCTCTCTTTCTCTCTCTCTCTCTCTCTCTCTCTCTCTCTATCTATCTATCTCTTTATATATATATATATATATATATATATATATATATATATATATATATATATATATATATATATATGGTCTGAACATTTGGCGCTTAATTGAGAATCAAAATGTTAAACGATTGGCACTATTCTGCCGGATTCCGTTAAAAACATCACTTTTATCCTCCTCTTTTCCTCTTTCTCTCTCTCTTTCTTTCCCTCTCTCTCTCTCTCTTTCTCTCTCTCTCTCTCTCTCTCTCTCTCTATACATATATATATATATATATATATATATATATATATATATATATATATAGTCAAAGGTAATAAAGACAGGAAAGAATTAAAAACTACAATTACTTTCATTTATCAAAATTAACTTTGTATATTCCCTTTCTCTTGATTCCAACAACTGAACTCGGACTCAATGGATGACTCAAAAGGTCAAGTATTTTTCTTATTCTTTTCTCCTTTTTATAAATGAGATGCGTATTTTAATAGTATATACATGCATGTATATGTGCATGCGTTTCAGTATGTACTTCAACAGTACTCAATATATGAGTAGATGTTTGTAATAAGATAAAATATATTTAATTCAAGTAAGCAAAAATGAATTTCATTCGCCAAACTGAGTATTAGATTGACGAACTCTTTCTCGGAGTGAAATAGGCATTTCTGTGTAGTTTTCTTGTCATAAGTATATTGTATGATACACTAGCAAGGGGACTGGACGTGGCCGAGATTTGAAAAATACTTTTATCGTCATCGAAATCAGTGAAATCGCCATTTTTTCAATCAATTAGTTGCCTGTTCTAGTCGGGGACCCACCGCGGTGCATCAAAATGTTTCACTTGCCATCCCGAGAAGTGCTGTCGTCTACATTACACTGTAGAACATCTAAGTTTGATTTAATAAAATTATTTTAAAGAAATGGCTTGACTTAAAGTTAAAAATACCGAAGTCAAGCATCATGGTTCGATTGTGTTCTAAAGAGAAACATTCATTTCGAGCACGTCTGTCTTATTTGTTGTTTATCTTCTCAAAACGTCTCAAATGTACTTATAATATTAACTTTGGTCAAAATCGGATTGTTTCTTTCTATAATCGAATTTTTAGATTATCGATTTTCGATACTTACTGGAGGCATTCCAATACAAAACTTATCTAAAAATACTCCTGAGACACGCAAAGTACATTTGTGCGCAATTTCCAAAGTTTCGAAATCCGCTGAGAACGAACCTATGCACACAAACACACAAAGTGCCTTTTATCTATATAAATAAAACAGCAGATGTATGTGTGTGTCTGTCTGTAAATGTTTAACCGATAAATTTTGAAACGACTTGCCACATAACACTGAAATTAACAGGAATTAATAATCATGCACAAAGGATGGTTTATAACACTTTTGTTTGAATGGATGAATAACGCGTACAGATATCGACAAGTTGAAATACGAAATGTGCATTTCAATTAGCCGAGATATCTTTACTTCTTTCTGCGCATGATCACATAAAATTCATTTCTTCAACTGTGTTTTTAGACTTTATTATCTTTCGGTAACAGTATCGGTAGAAAACGCGACTTTAATATATTCCTTTAGAATGATGACATCTAAGGTTTTTGGGTATGCTGAAAAAGAATATCGCATTTAAATTTTCCACAAATAAGTAGTTTTCCGGATATTAAGCAATGTAATTCCTTATGCTAAACGTAGTGGCCATTATTGTACGCACTTATTTCTTCAAGTTGTTTCATATTATATTTTACTTATCTATCTACATTTGTAGGAGACCCGGCTGAAACGTTAAATGTTATTTTGATTCTAGCTGATGGCGTCAAATTAATTTTTTTAACTTTTGAAAACACTACTATATATTAAGTACAATATAATATTCAAGAGAGAATTGGATCTTTAACAATGAATACGAAATACACATCAATTAAAATCTATTTACGCGTATTTTACCCTGACAAGGCAGAGCGTCCCCTACTTGTAAATGTATATGTGTGCTTTTATATAATAAATGTTTAGTCCTCTATCAATTTTCTTTTTTTCTTTTTCGAAATAATATTATCATGTATTTTTTTCTTCTAAACAAGGGATTTCTAATTTTTCTGAGGGGTATATGTATGAAAATATTTGGTAATGACATAATAATTTCGATTGTTTCTGCATAACGAAACAGATATGTAAAAATGTACCGATATTTTAACATGCTGGGGGACCTGTCTTGCATGAAAAATAAATATTTGGATCTTGGAATGTAGCTATACTGTTATTATTTGATATGTGCTCTGTTATATTTAACATACATTGAGCTTCTAAACAAAAGGGATTGGTATACATAGAGATTGAAATCAAACTGAAACAACATATTTCAACAAAAGAACATATGTGTGTGAATGTGTGTATGTGTGTGTATGTGTGTGTATGTGTGTGAATGTGTGTATATGTGTGTGAATGTGTTTGTGTGAAAGCTGATAAACTCGGTGTTGCTCGCCTGTCAAATAGAAATGTGATTTTCGGAAATGCTCTACCCGTGTCCCCTTAAAAAAACGATAGTAAAACAAGTCTTTATTTGATGCCATGTCATTCAAAAGCAAAACATGTGGTTGTCAACAAAAAACTGAAAATAATAAGCCAATTCAGTTAAATGCCGAATGGTAGCGTAAATTCTTTCTATCAACTGCTTAAACATTAATATTTGCCTACAAACAAACAAAACAAAAAAGCAAAAACAAAAACTATTTTTTTTTAAATAGAAAGATATCATAATTAACTAAACGTACTCGTGACCTGTGGAGGCACAACCACTACTGCAATTCATTCTTTGATTTAACTTGAATGCCTACTGGAGAGTACTTGAATGCCTCCTAGACACTATCCTCGAGTATCTAAGGTCTCTCTGTACAGGGGTTTGTCAGAACAACTTGGCATGAGGATACTTTTCCCTGGGAATAAACCCTGACCAAATATTCAAAATCACATAGTATTCGCTCACTATGCCTAACTTACATTAGCTTTTATGAGGAATGGTGCACCTTCTCCAAGTGATATTACCTCAAGTAATAGAACGAAGCTGGATACTCAACCAGACTAGATAAATTATTCTCCTGGAGTCCACTAAGACCAAGAGACCAAAACGAAAGATATACTACAACATATGAAAATGGTTAATTGGAAGAGAGGAAATTATGTTCTTCAATTTCTTTATTGACTCTGCGTTTGAGAGATAAAGACTTTAATGGAACATTCGAATATCTATGTATCTCATGCAGAGTTCAAGTGTTTGTCCCAGGTAGTGGGCCCCTTGATTTCTGAGAACTTCGACTGAAGTAAAATAAAACAAAAAAAAATGAATCGCCACAAATACACCAAGAACTCCCATTGCAAAAAAAAAAAATAAATAAATAAATTAAAAAAAAAAAAAAATTAAAAAAAAATAAAACGGGAAGAATGGTCCAACGAACAACGTGCCAAGTATTTTCTGGATGAATTTACCTAGGACTGTATATATAAAGAAAACTCCATAGATGGGCTGAAAAGAGAATCATTCCACTACGACCAGGAGAATTATAATGGCTGCTCAAGATCAAGGCTCGATGATGAATACTTTTAAGAAAACGAGTGATCTAAGCAATGACAGCAAGTGCAAACATATTCGCTGGAAAAGTTGAATACCGAGCGCAGCAGCAAATGTTAAGAATATACACCAGAAAGTACAGTCGGAAATAAGTCAAACACCATCCACTATCTAATTCCTACAGCTACGTACCTAGAAAACGGAATCATGAATCATGTCACACGATGATATGAGGCGTGAAGGAGAAAGAAGCAACCTTAGTAGAAGTTAGTGTCCCTAATGATGCTGGGTAAAAAAGAGATGAAAGGGAAAAGATAACGAAAAAACAAAAGTCTTATGTATGATTTGAAAAGAAACTGGAATCTTAGGAAGATTGCTATCATTCCAGTTATTATAGGAGTAACTGGACTCATGAAAAAGAATTTCCAAAACTACCTGGTAAATATACCCGGTGAACCAAAAGCAAGAGAGATTCAAACAATTGCAGTTAAAGGGACGGTCAGAATATTAAAAAGACCTTTCGGTTAGAATATCTAAGTTAGTGGGTGAATGTTTGGCATCCGGTAGGATACTCCATCCCCAGCTTGAATAAACTGAGAAAAGTCCAACAAATTGCCTACAAGACATTATCTTCAAATATCGAAGATCTCTCTGTATAGGGTTTGACAACCTGGCATGAAGATACTTTTCCGTACAAGTAAACACTGACGAAATATTTAAAATCACAATATCCACGCCCCCGCCAAATCCCCTCGATATGGCTAACCAACACTGGATTTTACGACGAATGGTGCATCCTCTCCAAGTGATATTACGTCAAATAACAGCACCAAGCTGGATACTCTACCAGACAAGATAAATCCTTGTACTGGAATTCAGTAAGACCAAGAAGCAACAAGAAATATATACTATAACATATTTAAATGGCTAATCATGGAGAGGAAAATTATGTTCTCAACTTCTTTACTAATTTAGGGTTCGAGAGGTAAAAGATAACTACTGGAATATTCGAATATTTATGTATTTCGTATAGAGATCAAGTGTTTGTATTTCGTATAGAGATCAAGTGTTATGTATTTCGCATAGAGATCAAGTGTTATGTATTTCGTATAGAGATCAAGTGTTAGACCCAGAAAGAAGGCTCGTCGATTTGTGAGAACCTTGCCTGAAGTAAACTGAAACCGGAGATGGATATGGCACAATGCTACATAATGGCGTTTATAAATGTCCACGCTTTTGCAATCGTCGTTATTGATACAAAAAAGATAATTCTGTTTTGCTAACAAATCCATTAAGTTTTGACTACAAGAATTTGGGACTCTATTAAATAAAACTTGTAAAATGCGACGATATTGTAATTGTTATTAAACAAAAAATTCCAGTAGTTACAAAGAAAACTCAAAAAGCATTACAAATGATACCATGAAAACTTTTTTTTTCGAATACTTTTTTATTAAGAAAACGCAACTTCGTTTGTTTACAATATCACGTCACCTATATGGGTTTGACGACGAATGTCTTGGAAAGTCACTTATAATTCATTGTAAAAAAAAAAAGATTTTTTCAACTACTTTATTTAATAGCACAAAGTTTTAACATTACAAAAAACATTAATTAAAATGAGAGAAAAAGCGGCTTTAATTGCAGAGAAATGGTTATTTCTTCGATTAATTTTTTTCAACTATTTTTTTATTCAGAAAACGCAACTTCGAAGAAATGTAATGGACCCGTAGGAATTGACACCTCCTGCATTGATGATTGCGAAAGCATAAAACACTAGTGTCTGTAGGTATACAAAAATTATCATATATCATTATTAAGTCAATTTAAGAATGTTTAGATTGAGCACTGTCGGGAAAATAAAAGCTAAAATGCAGTTAACTAGTGCTTATGCGACGTTCATGACTTCCTCTTGAAGGACACTCTAAACTTATAGCCCGATGAAGACTTCGGTCTCCCCATAAAGGTTACTTTATGGCATAACGGAATCAATATAACATATCGACGCCTCGCTATGAGACACGAAGTTATAAACTTTTAAAGGGTCACGTTCTGGTCATGAAAGCACGAATGTAACATGGTGAAGACCGTTGTGTTCACCGGTACACAGGGTAGTCCTAGGTGTTTCCACTTTCGGAACACCGAAGCTCAATAATGTGGTCTTGGTCAGCTCTACGATGACAAGGTTGATGCGCAATTTCTGTATTCCCTGTCTCAACAATGGCTTGCAGGAAATGAAAAAAAATAAATAAATAAATGAAAGTATTTTTTTTTAAAAAGTGAAAAACTAAAGTCTCCAGGAATACGCGTATCGCGGACGTAGTTCGCGAGCACTAGGTTGGTCATCCTTCTCTCCTGCTTTATGTCTGCTGAAAGAAATTTCTCCAATTGGTATCATTCGTTTGTGAGTTAGTCACGAATTCCGTTCGCAACAAGTAATTGACTCCAGACGTAAATTTTCATTTATAAAGATTAATTATTAAATAAATTCTGGATTCAAAAAAATGTTATTTTACAGTTATGAAAAGGAAAACATATATGCATAGTCTTTTTCTTTAACACGCAGCCTGCATAGACAGTGACTCATGCGGAGTCTTTTTTCGACAACCGATTGTCTCCTTTCCCTCTCTTTATCTGACTGTCAGTTAACGGTAACCATAGCGCGGGTGGTGGAGTGGATAGACCCTACTTTCAACTTCAACTAAATTTTTCTGCGCTCGACTGGCTTTTCGACTCCCTAAAAGTGCTTTCACACCTTTTTATAGTGAGGTGTCGTTGTATAGTTTAAGAAGTTTGGGTTTTCATTCAGCCAATCCATCTTCATTTCGTCAAACTTGGATTCGCCCTGATTGGCTAAATTGGCCAAATTATTTTTCCATATTACTTTTTCCACACAAGTTTCCCAATCCTAACAACCTTGAACCCAATGTCATATCCAAGACAAAACAATACTATTCGACACCATGTGATGGTTCCCGTCACAAAACAATAATATTATTAATGTTCTTATCAGTTTCCTCATTTTCGAAGTTATTCTTTTTCTTGTACTTTGCGTCACCAACCAAACAATTTGGGTTAGCAAGGTCACCGGCTGTTGCTCGGGATTATTCATATAATAAAAAAAATCTAATTCAGTTCTAATTAACCCGTTACTGATGTAATTTCCGAACATCACAGGTGGTTGGGTTAAAGACTGCCTACTCTCTGCACCCTTCGTTACCGTGGCTATTGTTTAATGACCGGATGTAAAGGATTAGCAAAGTGATGGGATTTGAATTATCCGACTAATAGGAATTGTCACCTTCTACAGTTATGGCAGCAAACGCATGAAACACTAGTCTATGTATGTATAAAATTATATCTATCTATCTATCTATCTATCTATATATATATATATATATATATATATATATATATATATATATACGTTTTTGTTGTTGTTTTTCTTTATTTTTAAACGTGTTAATAACGTGGTTAAAATAAATATGCAATGATTTTAAAAGTGTGATTTTCGCATATGGTTACATATATATATATGTTGTAATGTAAAGTCATAAATTATTAGAAAAACTCTAAATTCTATACACTTGTAAATCTCACCTTTAAAATTATTGTACATTTATTTTAGACACGTTCTTAACAAGTTAAAAAACCTATATATTTTTTACACACGAGACGATCCATTAGTTAAAAAAAATTAAATATAATGTTGACTGACGCATATAAAAGCATTCAGATTTTAAACAAACGATAATCCAAACTGTATGATGACGACTGATGAAAATCAGTCGAAAGTATTCAAAATATATGAATAAAATATTTGCAAAAAACAACCAAAGAAAAAACAGATGAGACGACTATGGAACTTTCTTCCACAGATTAAACCGAGAAATAAGAACGACATTTAAAAAAATTGAAGCATTACAAAAAAACTCACCAGGCAGAACATTGCGCAAGAACATCACCCTCTATCATTAAGTACATACCTAAAAAAAATTATACGTAGAAGAAATACTAATTCTTCCAATAATTAAAATAGTCAATAGATACAAAAATATTTATAAAAACGCACCAAAAATTTGCGGATATAAAAATGTCGACATTAAATACAACAGCAACAATATTAATAAAACTAGATCAAATAATCGAATAAGGAAAATAATTTGGTTCACCCCACCCTCCTTCAACCTAATGGTAAAAACGAAACTTGCGTATAAATTTTTCCATATAATAAATAAACACTTCCCATCTAGCAGTACACTACATTAAATCTTTAATAAAAATACCACCCTGAAACTTAGCTGTATTGAAAACCTAGAGAGAATTATAAAAAAGCACAATAAGGAAAAACAATCCAACTAAGGACTCTAATTATAATGATAATAGAAAGTCCTGCAACTGTCAAAGATTTACCGAATGCTCACTTACATCCTTGGTGGTATATCAGGCTAGAATATGTACCGTAGAAAACATGGAAACAGAAAAATTCTCCATAGGTAGCACTTCAATGACCTTTAAAAGCGGATTCTATGGCCACACACTATCAATGAATAATAAAGCATATGCTACTGACATCTCACTCTCAGCACACTACTGGAGGCTAATCGAGAAGAACAAAACACCCTCAATCGAATGGAAATTTTTTAGAAAGGCTAAAACATGTAGTTCACTAACTTCACCCTGTTACGTATGTTTAGTCGAGAAATATGAGATTCTTAGTTTTAGGGACCGGGATAAATTATTAAATGTAAAAGTTGAATTTGCTATAAGCTGAAAGCACTTTGGTAGCTATGTTTTAAATAAACTATAAAAAAACTAATAGTGATCCTCACAGTAGTAACTATAAACTCGTAACTCCTCACTCCCAATACCTTAATTAATTAATAAATGAATCAAGGTAAAAGGTAATTGGATACAAGGGGGTCCCGATACACCACTAATTAAAAATTATACTTACTATAAACCAACATACCCTTAATTAATTACGACACTCACCTAAGCATAGAAGAAGACGCTAACATAGCTAAGTTTAAGGTAAAGCTCTCCCTTAGTAACCCTCCAGCTCCATCTCAAGCGTCCACCGCTAACACTAAACTAATCGAGCAGCAACACATTTTGCCAACAATTATATTAAGCTGAGTACAGTTTACATACTTAATATCCGAAAATGTTTAACTAAAATAGTCTATGGGTCGTGCACGTCATTACTTGGAATGTTGATATGTACCTACTGGAATTAATATCGAAAAACAACGCTTTATTGGGAAATCAACCACATAATTGACCTCAAACCATAGCATAATACTCTAACCGGAGAATTGTATGAAAACTTCACAATGAAAAATAGATATATGCTATTTATGCACCCATTTACATGTCGATGGTCTAAAGATCCAGCCTCTAGAATTAAACATATCAACCTATCAAGTATATAAATATTATAGTATTAAAGAAAGAATTAACTACCCGAAGAAAAATAAAAAATGACAACCATCGATTAGTATATATACATATAAATACATTTGCCACGATAATTACCCAAAACATCACTGTATAGGGAACCTATAACTACCAATACACCACATTTATTTAAATATTATTAATAGGCCCATATATCCACTGAAAATAACTACTAACCCAACGATAAGGAGATATATCTTATATATAAACAAACATATAAGTAAATGAATAAGGAAAGCGAAAAACTAAAAACAAATGAAAGAATAAAAAATTGCAGGGAATAAAAAAGTAAATTAATGTATGAAATAAATAAATAAATAAATAAAAATAAAAACAAAAATAAAATAAAAAACACTTGTCAATAGGAAGTCGCCAGCGGAAAAGAAAATACAACCATAAAAACAGCCTAACATATAGATGATAGCGACGATAAAAATAAAAAGTACTTTAGATCAAAACAAAACAAATAGCCACCGGACTAATAGTATAATAATAATACTTCCCAACTGTCAACAGCTTAAAGGCATTAAACCGAAATCCCCCTCATTCCCACTCTGGAAACTTTAAAACTAGAAACAAATGAACGAATAAAAAAGCGAGGAAAAAATAATTATTACTAAATAGAAATAAGACTTGTCAAAAGGAAATTAAAGTCGCCACTAGTAAAAGATATACAACCATAAAAACAACCTAAAATATGGAAAATTTTAAATCAAGGGCTATGAATAACTGCCAAGCTAAAAGAATCACAAAACACATCCCAACTAACGACAACTTAAACACGGAAAACGACACTACCCCACTCATACTTCTTCCATTCACCTCACCTCCAAAAAAACCCTACTGCTCACATTCACAAAGTATACACACCAATTTTCTCCGGAATGTAGACCGCACTCAAATATCTTATAAAAACCAGCGTAATCTTGACACCGGCTTCAACACGGATTCTCTTCTCTAGTATGATGAAGTGTTGTCCCTGAATTGCGACCCCACTGAAACATACATGCACATATGTAACTAATAATGTTTCTATAATGAACAGACTATATACCAGCTCTGTCCTGCATTGAACACTCTTCAATAATCACGCGAGTTTCATTAGATTTACATCTTGGAAACCAATCGATATATATATATATATATATATATATTAAATGTACACCAAAATAATCGCATTTATTCCTGCAAATAACCGAAATAAAGTAAATCAGAGAAATGATATGTTTGCTCATTAAATCATTTAAACGTATCTAAGCTGTTTTGAATAGATAAGCAAGGATAAAGGTCAACTGTAGCGCCACGCCGGCTGGTATGTAAACAAAAATATAAAAACACACACATTCCGATTCCATGCTGGTCCATTCGAACTTTGAAATGCGTATGTAAATAAATGATGTTAGTGTTTCACCTTCCATCCGCATCCCTCGGTTAGGGTTTCCTTAGTTAAAACATGATTCATTATGTAAAAGTCACAAGAGGTTACAACAAATTAAAATGGCAGAGTAACCCTGAAAAGTTAAAACATTGAAAACATATCACAAGAAATTATCAGAACAAACTAATAATATAACATTTTAAGAATAAATTGAAAGAATATAAATGGTAAACGAATTCATTTTTACCTTTTATGACTTGGCTGAACTAATTCGTCCAGTTGTAAATAAATGAATATAACGGCATAAATAAAGTGGGAATTCAAATACGCCATGTACGTATTAGTTCAGTAGCTGGATAGATGCCAGATGCATCCAGATTGCAACTGTCTATTGCTTACATTCAGTATGCCACCACTTGTCTCAGAGAGTGGAGGATTTCGTTTGTTGTCATAAACACTTGTTTCAAACATAATAAGTTAAGGTAAGTTTATTAAATACAAAAATTCTCAGTGGTAGTTTAAGTATTAAACTTCATAATGTTTCCAGTTTGAAGGCAATCATAACATAAGTACCCTTTAAACTATTTTTTTTTATTTTATTATATTTTCACCCCAAACAAGGCACATTGCCACTTTGGTGTAGGGGGCTACTATCAGGGGAAACATCTACTGGGGCACTATGTAGGGATTAGGGCAGCGAGATGTTGGTTCACGTTGCACTTGAACTTATGCATGTCAGTACAGTTGGGGAAGCAGTGACCTGGAATGGAATTCCAAAGTCTAGCAGTTCTGGGGAAGAAACTACTGGAGTAGAACGATCTTTTACATCTAGGGATCTCTACAGTGTGGGGGTGGGATTTTGCAGCTTGTCGGGTCTGTCGAGGGTGTTCACGTCGTGGGGGCACAAGTGCTTGCAGTTCTTCAGAGCATTCACCATTATAATACTTGTAGAACAGGCAGAGGGATGCAACGTTTCGACGATGGGACAGAGGCTGAAGTTTTGATGCCAGTTTAGGGCCTATCAAATTTGCGACTCTCTTTTGAACCCTGTCAAGGAGAGAGAGACTAGTAGCCGATGCACCGGCCCAAATATGACAGCAATACTCCATACATGGGCGAATAGTGGCCTTATAGAGGTACAGGATACTTTCGGGTGTTAGAAGTTTTCTAGCACGGTAGAGAGAGCCCACCTTCCTCGCAGCGGCCCTGGCAATGCCCTCGATGTAATTGTTCCAGCTCATGTTTCCTGTGAACGTTAAGCCAAGGAGCTTGAAAGACGTACTCTCAGCTAAAGAGTTGTTGGCCATTGCTATAGGTGGTAGAGAAGGTTTCCTGTAATTATTGAATGAAACTAGTTTTGTCTTGGTGGCATTGAACGGGCAGTGTTGTACTTTGTCCCGAAAATGTTCGTAAACTCTTGGCGGTTCACAATTTACTATGACACCGTCTAAGCAGGTGCGCGTTCATATTAATTTGATTTTACGCAGACGAATTTCAATAAATAACCCGACGCTTTTTCATTAAAGTTTCGATAAATTTGCACTTTTTTTTTAATACGCACGTTAAAGTTATTTCAAGTTATTACAAATACAAAATTATTTAATTTATTTTTAATTTTCACGTTTTAATTTTTTTTAAAGTTATTTCAAGTTATTACAAATAAATTAATTTCGAACAAACAAAATATTGAATAAAATGACAATTGTATTAAGTTTTTGAATAAAAATTATTTAACACGAACTAACAAAATATTGAATAACATGAAAATTATTTAACAGGAACATTTTTATTAAGCATCTTGCTCTCGAAACAAAATATTGAATAAAATGGTACTTGTGCAATTTTGCATAGACATTAAAAAATAAATAAATAATATAAAGATAAATTAATTTGTAATAACTAGAAAGAACTTAAAAAATTAAAACGTGAAAATTAAATAAATTAATTGTGTATTTGTAATAACTTGAAATAACTTTAACGTGCGTATTAAAAAAAACGTGCAAATTTATCGAAACTTTAATGAAAAAGCGACCGCGTGCTTTTTAGACGGTGTATTTTATTCAATTTCGTTTGCATAAAATCAAATTAATATGAACGCGTACCTGCTTAGACGGTGTCATAGTAAATTGTGAACCGCCAAGAGTTATCGAACATTTTCGGGACAAAGTACAACACTGCCATTGAACGTTACCATCCATTTTTGTCCCCATTCCACTACTGATTTGAGGTCATCCTCTAGTGTTTCTGTCATTACTTTAGATATATGTTCATTTGTTTTCCTGTCGTGCCTGCTATAGAGTGTGGTGTCATCAGCATATATACCCATCTCAGAGGAAATTTTATCGGGGAGGTCATTTATGAATATCAGGAACAGCAGAGGACCAAGGATAGATCCCTGGGGCACTCCGGCATTTATATTATATTGTTTAGACGTACGACCGTCGAGGACAACCTGGATTTTTCTCTTATCTAAGAAGGATTTAATTATGTTAAGTATTCTACCAGTGATACCGTAAGATCTAATCTTCCTGAGGAGACCCTCATGCCATACCCTGTCAAAAGCCTTAGATATATCTAGAGCTACCGCTCTGCCCTCTCCCGCTTTGTCCAGTGAATGGTATATGCGTTCAGAGATTACAGTGAGGATGTCTGCCGTGGAACGGGCTTGTCTAAATCCATATTGATGGTCGGTCAGAAGTTTAGCATCTGTAAGGTGCTGGACTAGAGCATGGTTAATTAAGGTCTCAAATATTTTGGCAAAAAGTGGGAGGAGGCTAATAGGGCGATAATTTAATGGGTCAGTTCTTTCGCCAGAATTCTTGAATACTGGTACCACAGAAGCAGTTTTCCAGCAGCTCGGAAAGCAAGATTCATTAAGGCATTTGTTGTAGAGTTTGGAGAGAACTGGAGCTACTTCGGCTGAGCACTTTTTTAATAGCACAGCTGGGATGAGGTCGGGTCCACATGCTTTGGAAGTGTCAAGGTTTTTTATGATAGCATGCACCTGAGCAGGGGTGATTTCCAGATCGTCTAGCTTGGCGTCTGTCCGCATAGGAAAGTCAGGTAGGGGGTGGTTTAAAGGGTCCAGTGTAGAGTTGGAGGCAAACCGACTGGCAAGCATGTTAGCCTTCTCGGTTGCTGAGCAAAGAACCTCGTGATTGTTGGTTAGTGGGGGAATCGTTGATTGCCCATTATTTACTACACTGTTGTAGATTTTCCAGAAGTCACGAGTTCCTAATTTTTGTGCTTCGATGCGTTTTTTAGTGGTTTCCGTAAATTCCCTCTTAGCTGTCGCTATTTCTTTCTTAACGTTACTTCTAGCTTCTATGTACTTTTGTCTGTTTGAACTGGACTTATGTCGGTTAAACCTTCGGAATGCATGCTGCCTTTGAGCAATGGCAGTTGCGCAAGTCGAAGTAAACCATTGGGGAGAGTGGGGCTTGCTATAGAATTTCCGCATGGGAACATGCGCTTCGATTGCAGTTTTGAACCATTCAGTGGTCTCAGTTGCACACTGTTCAGCAGGAAGAGAAAAAATATTTCCCCATGGGGCGTCTCTGATAAGATCTCTGATAGCTTCCCAGTCAGCCTTTTTATAATATCTCGTTGTTTTGAGCACTGGCTCTTCGGTTTTGGGTCTAGAGTTCAGGGCGATTTCAACCATTATTACCGCATGATCAGCGTTCCCAAGTGGGCTGTCGGATTTCGTTACACAATCATCAGGAATTGTGGTCAAAAACAGATCTAATAGTGATGCGTGTTGTTCTTCCTGATCAGGGAAGCGGGTTGGAAAAGTAACAATTTGCGATAGGGAGTGAGATACAGAGAAGCTATGAGTTGCGCTGCCTGCTGCATCTGTATAAGTAGAGAATCCAAGCCAGTTTTTGTGATGGACATTAAAGTCACCAAATACATGTACTTGGGCGCTAGTGTCAAAGGAGAGTGCTGTGTCTATGCTGTCAGATACTTTGTTTATTATGGTGCAGTCTTGGGTCGAAGGAGAGCGGTAGAGAAAGTAAAAGTAGCTAATGTTGTGTTGCATGATTAGTCTAAAGCACATAAAGGCTTGATCATCCGTTTCTAGGTTTTTTTCTCTAGTCAGGGGAAGGGTATTACGAATGTAAACTCCAAGTCCGTGCATATGTCTGTCAGAGTCCTTACGGCAGAGTGGGAGATATCCAGGCATGTTAAAGTAGTTAGAGGGGATGGAGGAGTGTAGGTTAGTCTCACTTAGTGCTAAGATATCCGGGGTATTTGTTAGGAGAAATGCTTCAACATCAGCTAAATTAGTTCTAAGCCCACGGATATTTGTGAATGCAAGCCTCAAGGGAGGAGGCAAGTTGAATTTGTTTGACCCTAAGCCTGGTTTAAGCTTATTTTTAGATTGTACTGTCATCATGTTTTTTAACGAGTTTCAGTTGGGTTAGGGGAAGCCGAACAGGAGGTTATGCAGAATATCACACATGCATCACAAGTAGACCATCAGCTGACCCACCATCAACTAGGACTGTGGCCTCAGGAAAGCCCACCGGGGGTGAGTGCAGGGTCCCTTTCCATGCGCGCCATGGCACTGCAAACATCCCGATATTATTCAACTGTTTATGGAGCAGCCGCTCTAAGCGCTACCAAAGAGTTAGGGCTCCTGTACTACCAGTTGGAAACAGCAGCCAGTAACTGTCAATCCGGTACCCTCAACCCATCAGAGGAAGGTCAACCCAATCTAATTGCTCAGGCATATGTGGTACTCAAGCATTCTCAAATGCTCAGCTTTAGGGGTGGGGTGTGTCGGGAGTGGGGGGAAACGGCGTTCATTGCCCTAGACAAGAAACAAGATCTACCAATGGGTGTTTCTGTCGAATCACTGATAGTATCTCTGCGCCTGACTAATAGGCAAAGAAGGAGTGTGGAAGCCGGGCGATAGGCAGGACCTATCTACTCCTTAAGCAATTTAGGTATTGCAAACCGGTAATTTGTTTGAGTCACCAGCTCTAGGAAGGCTGTCATCCAAGACTGAAGAGGCCTCCCTCCTCTTTGGTTTAGTTTCAGAGTTTTCCTTCTCCTAGACGGATGATCTGGGAAGATCTACTGGGTCCGTCACCACTGAGAGGGTTTGCTCCGCGCCTGGGTTCTAATCCAGGTATTTCTGCGACCCCGCGTGGTTAGATAATGTTATTGGGTTTGTTTGTAGAGGTTATATCTGCTAAATAGTTACACTCCTAAATATAATAAAATAAAAATAAAAAAATAAATAAAAACTAATTAAAATCAACAATAAATATTTTTTAATATCTACATTATAATTCGGTCATAAAGAGTAAAAGGAATATGCAATGTTATGACCCTTTAGGTGGTGATTATAGCTTAGTAAGTGTTAACTGTGGCAAGCGGGGTCAATGGTCAAAACATTATTATTATTGTTATTGTATTTTTATTAATTGATTTGAGCGACGGATGGTCGCTGGTTCAGTTAATATGATTAGAAGAATAAACAATTAAATTGGGGAAGAAATGATTGACGTGTGAATCGCAAAAGGAATGTGAAAATAGAAAATATATGTAAACGTAATTTTGGGGTTTGAATAAACAAATAACTAGTTGTGGATTAGGTTGGTCTGAGACACGTAATTAGGTGACGTAAGAGAACACGTGATGTGGTTAGTTTTGGAGAGATTCAGAGAGTTGAGAATTGACCACCAGAGCAGACAGACGTCTAGACAGAGGTGGACAGACAACTAGGAGAGGGCTGTAAGAATAGAAAATGTAGACTAACTGCAGATCCTGTGAAAACCATTTGAGACAACTGTAATAAAGTTATATTATAAAAATATAAAGAGTTGTTTTATGGTTTCACAAATAAGAACATATGTCTCAATTGGATCGTGCTGATCGCTTCATGGTTCGCCATGAGCAGCGGGAAGATAAAGAAGACTCTTCAAGAAAAAAAGGTATGAAGCATATATTATTCTTCTTACATATGAACTGTAAAAATATCCCGTGCGATAAGTCTGATACAACATGACTCAGTTTACACGTCAATATCATGTCCTCCTGGCTAAACAACATACATACGATTTATACGTTTATTATCTGTCTGTTAAAAGGACAATATCTCACATCCACTAGAAAACTCATGACACGTTTTAAGGTGACTATCCATTTTTGTCCCACTTTCACTACAGATTGGAGGTTATCCTCTAGTGTTTCTGCCATTTCTTTAGATATTTGTTCATTTGTTTTCCTGTTGTATCTGTTATAGAGCGTGGTGTCATCAGCATATATACCCATCTCACAGACAATTTTGTCAGGGAAGTCATTTATGAATGTGAGGAATAATAGAGGTCCAAGGATAGACCCCTAAGGCACTCCCACTCTTCTCTTATCTAAGAAGGATTTATGTTAAGTATTCTTCCAGTGATACCGTATGATGTGATTTTCCAGAGAAGACCTTCGTGCAATACCCTATCGTAAGCCTTAGATATATCTAGAGCTACCGCTCTATCCTCCCCTGCTTGGTCCAGTGTATGGTATATACGCTCAGAGATTGCAGTTAGGATGTCTACTGTGGAACGGGCTTGTCTAAATCCATAATGTTGGTCAGTCAGAAGTTTAGCATCTGCAAGGTGATGGACTAGAGCTTGGTTAATTATGGACTCAAATATTATGGCGAAAAGTGGGAGGAAGCTAATAGGGCGACAATTTACTGGGTCAGTTCTTTCGCCAGAATTCTTGAAAACTGGTACCACAGAAGCAGTTTTCCAGCAGTTCAGAAAGCAAGATTCATTAAGGCATTTATTGTAAAGTTTGGAGAGAACTGGAGCTATTCCACGGAGCACTTTTTAAATAGCAGAGCCGGGATGAGATCAGGTCCACATGCTTTTGAAGTGTCAAGATTTCTTATGATAGCATGCACCTGAGAAGGGATGATTTTCTGATTGTCTAGTGAGGAAAGTAAGAGAGAGGGTGGTTAGCAGGGTCCAGTGTTGAGTTAGAGGCAAACCGACTGGCAAGCATGTTAGCCTTGTCGGTTGCTGAGCAAACAACCTCATGATTGTTGGATAGTGGGTGAATGGTTGATTGCCCATTATTTACTACACTGTTGTAGATTTTCCAGAAGTCACGAGTTCTTAATTTCCGTGCTTCGATGCGTTTTTTGGTGGTTTCAGTAAATTCTCTCTTAGCTGTCGCTATTTCTGTCTTACAGTTACTTCTGGCTTCTATATACTTCTGTCTGCTTGAACTGGACTTATGTCAGTTAAGTCTGCGGTACGCATGCTGCCTTTGCGCGATGGCAGTTGCACAAGTAGAAGTAAACCATGTGGGAGAGTGGGGCTTGCTATAAAGTTTCTGCGTGAGAACATGTGCTTCAATTGCCGTTTTGAACCATTCAGTGGTCTCATTTGCGCACTGTTCACCAGGAAGTGGAAAGATATTTCACCATGGGGAGTCTCTGATGAGATCCCTGATGGCTTCCCAGTCAGCCTTTTTATAATATCTCGTTGTTTTGAGCAATGGCTCTTCAGTTTTAGCTCTAGAGTTTAGGGCGATTTCAACCATTATAACTACATGATCAGCGTTCCCTAGTTGGTTGTGGGCATTCGTAACACAATCATCGGTAACTGTGGTCAGAAACAGATCTGAAAGTAATGCGTGTGGTTCTAGCTGGTCTGAGAAACGGGTTGGAAATGTAACCATCTGTGATAAGGAATGAGATACAGAGAAGCTATGTGTTGTGCTACCAGCTGCGTCTGTGTAAGTAGAAAATCCAATCCAGTTGCTGTGGTGGACATTGAAGTCACCAAATACATGCACTTGTGCGCTAGTGTCGAGAGAAAGTGCTGTATCTATGCTGTCAGAGACTTTGTTTATTAGGGTACAGTCATGAGTCGAAGGAGAGCGGTAGAGAAAATAAAAGTAACTAATGTTATGTTGCATGTTTAGTCTAAAGCACATAAAGGCTTGATCGTCCGATTCTTGGTTTGTTTCTCTAGTCAAGAGGAGGGTGTTTCGAATATAGACTCCAAGCCTGTGCATATGTCTGTCAGAGTCCTTACGGCAGAGTGGGAGATAGCCAGGCATGTTAAAGTAGTTAGAGGGGATGGAGGAGTGTAGGTTAGTCTCGCTTAGTGCTAAGATATCCGGAGTATTTATTAGGAGAAAGGCTTCAACATCATTTAAAATAGTTCTAAGCCCACGGATGTTCGTAAATGCAAGCCTCAAGGGAGGAGGCAATTTGGTTTTGTTTGAATTTTGTCCTGGTTTAAGCGTAATTTTAAATTGTACTGTCATCATTTTTTAAGAATTTCAGTTTAGGAAAGGGGTACTGAACAAGTGGTTATGCAGACATGCAACACAAGTAGACAATCAGCTGACCTTCCATCTACTAGGATTGTGGCATCAGGAAAGTCCACCAGAGATGAGTGCAAGATCCCTTTCCATGCGCGATATGGCACTACAAACATCCCCATATTATTAAACTGCTGATGGAGCAGCTGTTCTAAGCGCTACCAAAGAGTTAGGGTTCCTGTACTACCAGTCGGGAAGAGCAGCCAGGAACTGTCAATCCGGTACCCTCAACCCATCAGACGATGGTCAACCCAATCTACTTGTACTGACATTATGGCATTGCAGATCAGTAATTTGTTTGAGTCACCAGCTCTAGGAAGGTTGTTATCCAAGACTGGAGAGGTCTCCCTCCCCTTAGGTTTAGCTTCAGAGTTTTCCTTCTCCTAGACGGATGACCTGGGAAGATCTACGAATCCATCAGCACCGAGAGGGTTTGCCCCGCGCCTGAGTCCTAATTCAGGTATTTCTGCGACCCCGCGTGGGTAAATCAATATTCTATCACCGATATCAGTATCACATTGTGATAGATGGACCACGCCATCTTTTTCTTGACTTTCATATATGCCTTATTGTTTAAGCAAACACTAAATGTTGCCATGGGTCACTGCCTACTGTGTACTCCCTTCGTTTCATTTGTTGCATTGTTTTGTGCTCTTCAAAATCTCATCTAGTCAATGCTGCAGCCTGCATTGCTTTCACCTTGCGAACGTTGTGGATTTTAAATCAAACACCGTCTGAAATTCTTCAACATTCTTATGTACTAAGCAGTCACAGTTCATCAAAGGTAAATGCAACTTGAGGATGAGGCAACACCGTGAAGATTGGTATTACGGTTGAGACTGATTTGAATATAATTATTCAAGAGGACATCTCTGCAAGTATTTGTTAACATTAAATTTGAAATAAAAAACTATATTATAGTTACCTGGGAACTACCCCTGCGGCATTGTGTTCTACATTATAGATATGATTATTTACAACGGTTGTATGCAGACGAGTTTTGTTTGTGAATGTTTTATTATATGACCCAAAAAACATAATGGGCAATTGGTCGTCAAAGATGCATTTCTGTAAGCAAATCTAGTATACGTATCACCTGTCAATAATCAAACTGATAACACTGTAATTATGTACAGATGACTTGTTCTTTTTTCCTTTTTTATCAGATAGGTCACTAAATTACTTACAAATATGTTTTATACTGATAGAAGTTCTATGTTTTATAGAGCTTTTTAGGCAGCGATACGTTTATTCTAACTTAGATCAATCAATTAATGAGGTTGTTAAGTCTTCTCAGATTAAGCTGACTCTGGCAGCCATCACTATCGGCAGAACCCGTGAGCCTTTTTAGAACGCTAATTCCGGCGACATTTTTACAAGATACTTCCGGCAAAGTTTCAAATAGCATTTTTGATACGTCCACGTATCACTATAAAATACTTTGTCTGTCCTTCCATTTAAGTTTGTAATAAAATTTTCATTCCTAAACGCTCAGATTGATTTCATGCGGGGTAATATACAAATTGTTTGACGGAACGTAATTATATATATGCATATACATATATACTAGCATTTCAGCTCGGCGTTGCCCGAGTATTGGGAGGTGTGTGTTGAGCAAAAAAAAAGTGGTAGTAGGAAGGCAGGTTTGAACCCGTACAGTGAAGGAGGAAAAGAACAGGAAAACATGACGTCTTTGCTGTTACGACCACCGCAAAACCGGAAGTGACGTAGGTTTAAATTAAGGCTAGACAATCGAAAAGAGGGGATGACTTTCGAAAATATCGGCGAAAAAAACGACCCCTCCCTGTTGAAAATTGCCCAATTGAGGGTGAAGAAATTAATGTTTTAGCCAATTTTTCGGTATTTGTCGTCTGAAGAGTCGAGCTTCAAAACGATACTGATCTTGTAAAAATCCGTCGCCTCTGTCGAAAGTTTTAGGCACACATGCAAACATATATACATACATTTATATATTAGTAACTAAACATTTTCGACCCAAACCGATTAAAAAGCTTTCCCTATCTCTGAATACCCTTTATGTAAAATTCCAAATGTTTAGACAAGAAATTGTCTAAGTAATTTGGTAGAGACCGCAGAGGTCAAGTTTCTTTTTACTTTGACCCCTATTATGACCCCTGAACATGTATTGTTTTGGGCTCAAATGAAGTTATCAAGTTCGATCCATGTCCACGGAACCTATATCTAAATTTTCAATTGTTTATACCCGAAATTGTCGGAGGCGTTTGGTAGAGTTCTCAAAGGTCAAATCGTTGAACTTTGACCCCGTAAAAGCCAAATTTCTGGCCGAAAACGGATCACAAAGATTTTCCCAAATCTCCATACCCTGTATATCAAATTTCGAGTTTGTAGACTGAAAATTGACAAAGTTATTGCGTAGGTAAATTTACACAGACACACAAACAGACAGACACGTTCATTTATATATATATATATATATATATATATATATATATATATATATATATATATATATATATATATATATATAATATACCGGCTGGCATTGCCCGGTTGTAAAATATGCTAAATATAATATTTTAATTAATGCAAATTTCGTATTTATTATATTACTAGCATTTCAGCCCGGCGTTGCCCGGGTGTTTGGATGTGTGTGTTGAGCAAAAAAAAAAGTGGTAGTAGAAAGACAGGCTCAAACCCGTATCGCAAAGGGCGATAAGAACGGGGGAAACCCCTGACGTCTTTGTCATTACGACCACTGCAAAACCTGTAGTGACGTAGGTTTTAATTAAGGCTAGACCATAGAAAAAGAGAGGATGACTTTCAAAAATATCGTCGAAAAAAGGGACCCCCCGTAGAAAAGTGCCCTGTTAAAGTTGAAGATATTAATGTTTTTAGCCAATGTTTTGATAGTTGCCGTCTGATAGGTCTAACTTCAAAACAATACTAATCTTGTGAAAATCCGTCGCCTCTGTCGAAAGTTTTAGGCACACATGCAAACATACATACATACATTTATATATCAGTAACTAAAAATTTTCGACCTAAACCGATTTAAAAGCTTGCACTTTTTCTGAATACCCTTTATGTAAAATTTCAAATGTTTAGACCCGAAAGTGTATGAGTAATTTGGTAGAGACCTCAGAGGTCAAATTTTTTTAACTTTGACCCCTATTATGGCCCCTAACATTTATTGTTTGGGGTTCAAATAAGTTATTAAGTTAGATCCATATCCAAGGAACCTATATCTAAAATTTCAAGGGGTCAGACCCAAAATTGTCGGAGGAGTTTGGTAGAGTTCTCAAAGGTCAAATCGTTGAACTTTGACCCATTAATAGCCAAATTTCTGGCCGAAAATGGATTACGAAGATTTTCCCAAATCTCCATACCCTGTATATCAAATTTCGAGTCCGTAGACTTAAAATTGACAAAGTTATTGCGTAGGTAAATGTATACACACACACACACGTTCACTTTTATAGATAGATAGATAGATAGATAGATAGATAGATAGATAGATAGATAGATAGATTAAGCAAAAATATATACGTATATATAAATATATATGGAAACAATTTTGTGTTTACTGTAAACTTTTTACGCAAATATTATGCAAGTATAAATCATATAGAATATCTGCATGAATATAATTACACGTAATAGTTAACTAAGATGATCATCCCATAAGAAAACCAAAAAAGAAAACTAATAGGGAATTAATTAAAATGAATGTTTAAAGGAATATGCAAATTAGCTAGATCTTTACCACAACCCATGTATAAGAAAATTGTATTTTCTTTTTAAATAAAGAGAAAAGAGGCTTGCCTTTTTTCTGTTGTTCCTGGCCTTCGGACCAGGATCAAAGTGTTGTATCTGTCTGTAGATGTTACACTTAAGGTAATTTGTTCCAGTCAATGGAGGGGAAACCCTCTATACTGGAACAATTATTATTTTGGTCCCAACCAGAGTGCCCCCTTTTCAGTCTACTTTTAGAGGAGCTGGTTTTCCCCCACATTAAAAACGGTCTTGTGCCTAATTTGCTTTCGTGGGGAAGCAAATAAATACCTTACATAAATAGAAAAGAAGTTTTAATATGAATATCAATACACACAAAAGGAAAACAAATTTATGGGAGTATAGATAGATATAGATATTGGATCAAATATATAGTAATCATTTAAACAGTTTTAAAAAATGAGTCGTGCGCCACCACCGAGAATCGAAACCAAAACGTATAGTTTACGATTTATTTTTTCCTAAACATCATTAATGTCTGAGCTATAAGAATATGTTTTCTGCAAGGTTAGATATATTAAAATTCCCGATTCCGACTCAATTGCCGATTTCTATTTTTTAAAGTCTTTAAATATTTAACTGTAAAGTTGTTTTCTTTTGAAAGTTTTTTTAAAAATTACCATAAAATCCGTGTAATATGTGCACATATTTTCGCAAACGTATAAACGTGGGTTGATCTATAAATTTTAGTTTTACTGGAGGTTTAAAAATCAAAAAATATTTATCCCTTCATCATTAGAACTAAGTTTAAAACAAAATCATCATCATCATCATCATCATCGTATCAATCCGAAGTTTCTTTGTTGGCATCGGTTTCCCCGATATTTTTCTAGTTATGATTCTTTCTAGAAAGACATCAGATCTTACTGATGTGACCACGTGAATGATGCCAACATCTTAAGTGAGACTGATTCTGAGGAACAAATTGGATTCGAACTTGGGACAGCCAAATCGTCAGTCCGTGTCGTTAACTTGACCACTGTCACCGCCTGCTAAAATATACAATTAACAGAATTGTTTTTGCACTAGAATATAGGCGCCATTTTTTCCGATTTCGATATCGATTCCGATATTTTTTTTTTTACATGGGGGTCACCACTTATCAAGGCCCGAAGGCCACTCAGGGATAAGGGTTATTGCGTGTACAGTAATCGATGATTGTAGTAATCATTAGTATTAGGGGTTTTGATAGAGTGTCTTACTTAAGGGGCCGGTTTGTCAGGATTTTGTTTATGTTGGACTTGAAGACGTCAAGTTGTAGTCAGGTGGGAAACAGGCAAGCGGCAGAGAATTCCGATTCTGATTAATCGTCCTAACACTAGTAAGAAATCACCCCTTAATATTTATTGGTGATATGAGTTATGCTAAGTTGACGATTCTTTTTTCTTTCTTTTTTCTTTTCATTATATTTCTTTGTCGATAATTTTTTACAAAGTGAATCCCTATTATTTGATTTGTTTTTTTTTTCTCTCGTGTTATGGCTGTCTTTTTTTTCCGTTTTTTTAAGGATACGCATCCACCCATCGCAGCTGGAAAAAGTTAAATCTGTAAGCGGAAATTCTATTTTGGTCCCTAAATAGGGTTCTTATATTCGCCGTTTGGGTAATTCAACCACTTTTAGCGAAGCGTAGAAAAACCGCTAAAAACAAACCATCTTTCCTTCAATCGCAGATAAAGAATTTAACTGATTTCTTACACACACACACACACACACACACACACACACACACACACACACACACACACACACACACATATATATATATATATATATATATATATATATAAAAGTGAACGTGTCTGTGTGTGTTTGTGTCTGTGTACATTTCCCTACGCAATAATTCTGTCAATTTTTAGTCTACAGACTCGAAATTTGATATACAGAATACTGAGATTTGGGAAAATCGATGTGATCGGGTTTCGGCCAGAAATTTCGCTGTTAAGGGGGTCAAAGTTCAACGATTTGACCTTTGATAACTCTACTAAACTCCTCTGACAATTTTGGATCTAAACACTTGACATTTTAGATATTGGTTCCTTGGACATGGATCTAATTTAATAACTTGATTTGAGCCCAAAACAATACATATTAAGGGGTCATAATAGGAGTCAATGTTAAAAAAAAAATTACCGGTTTTTTGTTGTTATTTTTATTGTTTTTTTGCTCAGCATACACCTCCAAACACCCGGGCAACGCCGGGCACCCATTGCTAGTATATATATATATATATATTTAGAATTTAGAACAATAGGAGACTATACTTTTGAACGACCGTCATATATATCTGTGTATATTGTCTCTCTCTATATGTGTTCTTTATTTGTAACGATTCGAAAAATGTTTTTGAAACACTGAAATCCCCCCCCTCTCTCTCTCTCTCTCTCTCTCTCTCTCTCTCTCTCTCTTTTCAGACTGTTAAGATATTCTGATACAAAACTTATCTAAGAATACTGCCAGGCATATTAAGTGCCGTTGTGTGAAATTTCATAAAAATCGGCCCAGCTGTTTTCGAGTTCATAGGGAACGAATTCACACAAACACACACACAAAGTTCCTTTTATATATATATATATATATATATATATATATATATATATATATATATATATATATATATATATATATATATATAATATACATCAACCCACGTGCGCATATCATGATGTTAAAATCACATGATCACTTTAGCCTTCTTTGAATGACATTTATATAAATGTTAATTGCAACTATATTATCGCTACAGTTAACGTTGGCCAGGCGATTTGTTCCTTGCTAATGAAGTCAAAGATAACATCATGGCTAAGTTCGATCTCTCGACCGGCAGTAATCATTACTCCCTGCACTGATAATCCTCGAAAGGATAGAACACTAGTGTCTGTCGATAGATAGATAGATAGATAGATAGATAGATAGATAGATATGCAGCTTACATTCCTAGAAATACTATGTTCAACATCGTAGCACTTCCATAATCTGATTTACCGCTAAAAATCACAATTATGAAATAAAATAGTGTAAAAATTTTTTTTGAAAGAAATCTTAAATTGTTTATTAGATAAGGATTAACATAAGCTCTTTATGAAAAAGGCGGTGAAACTAAATTCAAAATGAGAATTCATTACAATTACACAAATAAAAAAGGAGATAGTCATTGGTTGATGTTTTCGTTTCCTTTTAATATTTTGCGGCATATCAACCCATTTGAGGTTATTCATGGTAAGCTATCATATATATTGAAAATAATGCATGGTAGGAGTGGCACTGAAAACGAATGGAACGGTCATTGAGGATGAATAATAATAATAATAGATCCGATAGTATTTGAACTTGCCTTAATTAATTTCATAGTCTGAAATTTTTTATCTATTTGGCTAATAAAGACTATTTTACATTAATAAAGAACGAATTACAAATTGGTTAATAAGGACACAAAAGGTTCTTTTTTGTTTGTTTGTTTTGTTTTGTTTTTTGCTTTTGCTTTTGGGTTTTTGTTTGTTTTTTGTTTGTTTTTTTTTGTTGTTTTTTATGGGTTTTTTTTTCAGGTAACATCATGTTGTCCACTGAATGACTGTTGTTCCACTTGTGTGGTTAAATAAAAAAAGAAGCGAAAGGGATTCGAGGCTTGGCAAGATCTTGGAAGATGTCAAAATGATGAGACGTTCAGATGGATGAATGCCTATGAAATATTGCCGTTATTTGTCGGAGGGAGAAAAGGGTAAATGACTTTTCAAGCCAAGTCTCATCCTCGATTTTGAAAAGAAACAGAGGAAGAAAAAAAACGTGCAAAAATAAAATGAAAATAAATGAACAAAAACATTTTTTTGGATGAAGAGTCGTAAACGGAGCAGGTGTAGAGCGGACAGTAACAAACTTATGCGCTTTTTAATTTCGTTTTTTTATGCGAATGAGCATGATTTTTTTAACACTTTATGTATAGACCCTTAAGGAATAGACCATCAGGGGTGGCCGACCATATATATCCCCTGCGCCATCTTTTTAACTTTTAACTAAGACGAACCACACAATTTAGTACCTCTTTTTGTTCCGCATCATCATCATCATCATCACCACCACCACCACCATTACACTCGGAGGAATTTCCAAAGTCTAGCACTCCGAGAGGACAAACTATTAGAGTAGAAAACTATATAGAATCTGTAGACCTCTACAGTGAAATAAGGGGAGGGGTGCTGCTTGCCAGGTTAATCGGGGCGGGGGGGGGGAGATATTTACCCCGAGGGAGCAAGTGTTACGAGTTCGTCAGAGCATATTCAGTGCTTATGCATTCATTGCACCGTGCTATTTTTTAAAATAGTATTTTCAAGTAGAATTCAAGTTTTAAGATATATTTTTTTATTAAATTGTTAGTTGAAAATACAGAATTGTTACAAAACCCCTTCTCCCCATATTAAGAATGGCTTTCTAATATTAACGTTATTATTTTAGCACGGTACAATAAGTGCATAAGTACCGCACATTCTATTAAAGTACTTCTAATACAGGCGCAGGGATGCAATTACACTAACACCTGTCAACTTTGCGTTTGATGGTAACAAATATTCTCAACAACCTCAGTCGCTTTCAAGATTATACTTTCTCCACATCTGAATTGTCATCCATTTCTATTGTCCCATCTCAGCGTATACGGTAATAAAGACATATTTGGCAGTTATGCATACACTAAACAAGGCGTATTACCATTGAGACGAGGAGGGTTACTATAATTATGGTCCAGATGTATAGAGAGAGTAATTATGATACAACAACACAACACATGAAACAGAAAGGGGAATCCAAGATCAAGAAGTTCAATAAAAAGAAACAATTAAAATAGAAAGATCTCCGGTATTTGGAGACTTTTACAGTGAAGGGTGGGATTTTGCTGCTAGTGAGTAATGTACTAAACTAAAAGTGCAGAGCGCGCAAACATTAATTGCCGAGCAGAATAGTTATGTCTGTTTACAAAATTTCAAATCCATATATATATATATATATATATATATATATATATATATATATATATATATAATTTCAAAGGCGTTTGCCAAGGAAAGAAACCATTCGAGTGGAATTTTTTCTGGTATCTCGCAACCTCTATTTTGAAGGGATGGGATTTTGCTCATTGCCGTTGGAGTACTTGTAAAAAAAGTATGTGGCGATGGAGCAGGAGCTAGAATTTCTTAGACAGGACGGAACCATTATTAGGTTACAATTTTTTATTTGCCGAAGAGGGAGATACATGTGCTTGATATCTCAACAATACTTGCTGTGTTATGATGGGGGAATAGTGACATTATAAACGTATCACATAATCGTTGTGTGATATCGTTATCACACATTTCGCTTATATTCCCCCCCCCCCCGAAGGCCTTTTCTATATATTTTATTTATTCAAAATACATGCTAAAATAATGTTGGGTATTAGTTATATTTAAATATTTATATCCATTCCAACTATCGAAAATCCCCGAGACGTAAGAGGCTATTGTGAATTAGGGACCATATTAACAGGAACAGTCTAAGTGGAGAGTTGAGCAGCAAGATTTATGCTTACTTTGCAATATATTATTCCCCTCCTTTTTAGAAGGTTGGATACAAGGTCGAATGTAATATGGAGAAGCCAGCATAAACCACATTATGTCTTACAAAAATGTCTAAACAGCTCCATTTGCATTTCCTGGTAGCGTGTAAGGCGATTAGCAATATAACCCCTTTTCAAAAAATGGTAACGCCTGGGAGAATTGACTTCTTGGGATTGAGCAGAAACACATCTTAACTATTACCGATTCTTGTGTGTCTCTTCGGTCATTTGGAAGGAATCTTGAATTTACATTAATACTACAAGTCATCTGCTGATGGTGTTTGCGTTTACTTCAGTTTACACACAAAAAAGAATACGCATTTGTACATATTTATAACAGAGATTTAACATGTATCATTGTATTATTGATTCTCCTCTGTTTTCGATGCGCCAAAGCATTTCTATAAGAGGCTCAGTATGTCGGTTCGTCTGACACGTTTATGTTTTGAAATAGTATTTTCATCAGTTTGTTACGCTTCACAGCAGCATAAAAATCTCACCATTTTCTTTATCTTTCTCCGTAGTTTCATGTGGAATCGCCATCAGACTGCACTGAAGTTAGGTAACTCGAACCGATAGAGGGTAGAAGTAGAGCAAGTTTTCTTTTTAACAAATAGGACAGTCTGTCTGGGTGCGTGTTTGAAAACATATATGTACTAGCAGATTTGATCTACGTTGTCTGGGTATCAACTTTGTTGAATATCCATCATTATTATTTGTACCCAGTAGGAGTTCTCACACAGTTTTCATCATCAGATATTACTTCTTTATAATAACCGGTGGGTTTCCCTGGAATCTAGGTGACAATAAGTCTCTGTAGATTTCCAGCACACTCAAAATCTTTCGATAACTTTTGAAAATGACTGTTATCGCAACAACCTTTTACCATAGATTTCTGGCTGGCACTGATCATTAGTCTTCACTGGAATGTGTGTGGCAATAAGCTTCCTCAATGTGTCAGTACTCTTCCTACTCATTAAATAGAGGTCTGGTTAGTGTTCTCTCTCCTCGGTCCTTTCATCCTCCTTGATCTATAACAACTATTTTTTGAGTTATCAGTTGAGGCCGACATCTTTTGCGGAAGGGAGGTCACGATTTATAAGATTTCTTGCAATTTTAGTTCACCTGGGTTCATCAATGCTACGTTGCTTTTATCTTTCTTTTTTACTTCTATTTCCTTTTCCATGTGGCTAGTGTTTATAGTTTATGTGGATTAATTTCTGCATTTGAAAATTTTCATTAAGATTTCAGCCGTTTTCATAATTGCTGTCCGTTGTATAGTTTTAATCCTCCCCTTATTTAAAATTTCTCCTAGACATTTTCAGTTTTTTTTTCTGGAATATTCCTAGTACTTTTACAATTATTACTATTATTTACTTACTAGGAGTAGTCACGCAAGCCATCATCAACGATTTCTCTTTGAGAAAACTTGCGATTTTTTCTGGAGTTTGAGTGACAACAAGTCTCCCCAGATTTCCAGTACTCTCCACTTTTTTCGATATCATTTTGAAATTAATTTACGTTGTTAGAACAACTGCTTACTATTGATTTCTCATTGGTAGCGACCATTGACTTTCACTGGAATTTGAGTGGCAGACTCCTTTGCATTCATCCAGTGGAGGCCTGGTAAGTGTTTTCTTTCCTGGGTCTTTCCATCTTCCTTGACCTTCTTTGATTATTTGGTGTGATATAAATTTATGTCGGGGTGGGGGGTAACTTAAAATTATACTGTTTCAGTTTTCTTCTGTGTAACTTTTCTTTGTGTTTTACCTCTGTTGCCGGTTTGTGTGACTGTATGTCCGACTTGTGCGTGTAGATTATGTGTGTTAGTCTCCACATTCAAGCGCTAGAAACAATACTGAGAAGCTTGGAAAAAAGAATGGGAAAGATTGGAATCAGAGGGAGAAGATACAATGGATAACAGTAATGAAAACGGCAAAAATATTAAGGAAAACCCTTGAATGTTGAGACTGACACACATAATCGTTTCGTGTTTTGTCTCTGCAATAGCTCGTCTAGCCCGTGCATGTGGCTCATGTTTAGTCTCCGCATTCCAGAGTTTTCCTAATATTTCAGCTGTTTTCATTATTGTTATTCGTTGTATCTTTCCAGATATTCCTCTGATTCTAATTCCTCCCATTTGCTTCTCAATGTTTTTCGGAATTGTTCCTAGTGCTCCTACTATTATAAGTACTATCTTGATGTTCTTCATCATCCATATCACTTTCAGCTCTTTGGCTAGCTCTGTGTATTTGCTCCGTTTATCCTTTTCTTTGATATTTATCCTGTAGTCAGTTGGAACAGCAAAGTCTACGATTTGACAGAACTTTTCTTTCTTGTTAATTATTACGACATCCGGTCTTCTTGCTTGGATGGGCTTATCCGTGTGTATGCCCATGTCCCATAGGATTTTGCGATTCTCATTTTCAATTACTGTTGCTGGCTTATGCTTGTACCATTTGTCTGTACATTCGAGAGGCAGATATTTGCACAATTTCCAGTGTATTGCCCTTCCCACTTGGTCGTGCCTGTTCTTGTATTCCTTTTGGGCTCGTTTGCTACATTCACTTACTATATGGTTTATAATTTCGTCTTTTTGTCCACAGAGTCTGTATTTGCTGTTTTGTTGTGTTTTGTCGATCTTTGCTTTGATGTGATTGGTTCTTATAGAGTTATCTTGTGCTATAGTTATTAGGGATTCAGTTTCTTGGTTTATGTGTCCTTTTCGCATCCATGTCCAAGTGTTTGCGTTATTTTCATCTTTTACCATCCTTATGAATCTTCCGTGTAGTTGTTTCTCTTCCTATTTTTCTTTTCTTGTTTTATCCTTTGTCTATCTGTTTTCTGTTTATTTGATTTTTTTCCGTGCCTCTCGCTGCCATAATTATTCTTTCAGTGTTTTGCATTATGTATTTTTCCAGTTCTTTTTTGTGTGTCATTCACACAGTCTTCTATACAGACCAGTCGCCTCCCGCTGTCTTTCCTTTTCACATAGAGTCGGTCAACATCGTCCTTCGTGTGTAGTGCGTTGTGCATAGTCATGAGTTTCCTGGTCTTCGGATCGACCTGTCTCAGTTCTTCTTTTGTCCACCCTATGAACGCTCCAGAGTGTCTTACTGGTGATACTGCCCATGTATTTATGCCTTTTATTAGGTTTCTGCTATATAATTTAGTCATGCAAAACAGACAAGGCAGTCATCTTGGAGGTAAAGTATCTATAGGATGTACTTAGTATACAAGCAGCGTTATTTTGCAGTTTTGAGAGGAATTATAGGTACAATAGTTTCATGGTTTATTGTACAATTCCGTAGTCTAGGTCAGGGACGAAGCACTTCTAATATTGAAACTGGGGTTATCTAATTTTAAAAGTAGTTGAATAGAGTATTATGAGGTGTTCTACTTAGCTTAGGGATAGAATGAAAATTTAAGGTAATATTCAAAGTGATATAAGGAATTTCATGAGGATTAGATATATGGTCACTGGATGTCGAACTGCTCAGGAGAATTCTTGTATCTATTCAGAAGGATGTCTTGGTGATATAAGATTTGAGAAATTAAGAGTCTGGGGATACAGAAAGTTGTGAGCTGATGAGGATTCAGTATAGGCGATTATATATAGGTAGCAAAGGTGGTTTAGTTTAGTACGCACGTATTGTACATATGAAGTATACTGCTTCAGTTCTATCCTCTATCGTAAAAGAAAATCCGTTTGTATTTCGGTTGGCAATTTTGTCAAGAGAGGAAATTTAAAACAGCTTATCTGATTTTTAATGATATCAGTTTATAGACAATAGTACAGATTGATAAATTGTTGTGTAAGACATAGGAGCCCTTCTTTTTTACTTAAATTCTCTTTCTCCTGATCACTAACAAATCAAACTTCTCTATTTCTAAGTTGCCACTAAACCTAATCCGTTTCACGTAACTTAGAGGGGTCCTTGCTCTCCGCCCTTGACCCTAACAGACTCGTAAATCGATACCCATTAACACCTAAAGATTTCTTAGGCATGCTTTTGATTATAACTCCTAACCCATAACTAAGCTTCTAAGTAAATACTTACTAGCCATAGTCCTATACATAGACTTAAAGTAATCTATAATGAACAGCAACCGTTAATATCTCTTTGTTAAGAGATAGCATTGCAATAATTATTACACAAACTAAACCGGTACTCATTGAAATACAAAGTTCCGGATATTAAGAGAAATGCGAAGTCATCCTCCTTCGTTGAAGTCTGAAGGCAACTTACTCAAATTGTCTAAAATTCCATGCATTCGTATGAAATGAAACATGCTACTTATCCATCCATCTATATTTAACTATACTTACAGAATACGCAATAACCTATATGTATAAGGTATAACTGTACTCCATATCAAATGTTCTCTTGTATTTATACTGAGCATATATCTTATCTTTCAGTCTTACTAAATATTCAGTTTGGGCACCAAATCATAATTTCTAATAGCAAGTAAATCATACTTTAACACTTTATCCTAATCCTAAACCTACTAAACCATATCAAACCATACATTCCTAAACTTACAAAACTATATCTAACCATACATTAACTCGTCTCTCTCAATCCAATGCTGTTGCAAATTTAGCTGCTTCCACTGCATGAATTTTTACCTATAACCTCTCCCAGTAAAAATGAAAATGGAAAGCATTATAATGTCCTTTTTTAACCGCGTTTGAGGAGTGAACATTTTCTGTAGAAGTTAACCTAAATACCCGATTTTTTCAGGAGCTACTAACCTAAATAACCAATTAATATTAACTACCACTGCAGGGTCGCAGAAATACCTGGATTAGGACCCAGGCGTGGGGCGAACCCCTTCGGAGCTGATGGACCCGTAGATTTTCCCAGGTCATCCGTCTAGGAGAAGGAAAACTCTGAAACTAAACCTAGGGGAGGGAGGTCTCTTCAGTCCTAGACGACAACCTTCCTAGAGCTGGTGACTCAAACAAATCACCGGTTGGCAAACCTAAACTGCTTAAAGAGGAGATAGACTCTGTCTATCGCCCGGCTTTCACACTCCTTCTTTGCCTATTGGCCAGGCGTAGAGGTACTATCACAGGGATTCGTCTGAATCACCCAGTGGTTGACCTTGTTTTCTGACTAGGGCAATGAACGCCACTTTTCCCCACTCCCGCCAAATCCCATCCTCCTAACTGGACAGAGTGGGGTGCTTCAGTGCCATATATGTCAGTGCAGTTGGACTGGGCTGGCTTTGCTTAATGGATTGAGGGTACCGGATTGACAGTTCCTGGCTGCTGTTTCCGACTGATAGTACAGGTGCCCTTACTCTTTGGTAGCGCTTAGAGCGGCTGCTCCATCAACAGTTGTATAATATCGGGATGTTCGTAGTGCCATGTCACGCATGGAAAGGGACCCTGCACTCATCCCCGGTGGGCTTTCCTGAGGCCACAATCCTGTGGGTGAGGACAGCTGATGGTCTAATTGCATTGCATGTCTGGTGTTCCGCACAACTACTTGTCCAGCACCCCCTCACTCACTCACCCTAACTGAAACTTTTAAATTAAATAAAATGAAATGAGAGCTCAAGCAAATGTTACATTTAAACCAGGACCAAACTCAAAGAAAACCAACCTGCGTCCTCCCTTCAGGTTTGATTTATGAATATCTACAGGCTTAGAACTAACTTAGATGATGTTGAATCATTTCTACTTGTAAACACCCTGGATATCTTAGCGTTAAGTGAAACTAACCTTCACTCCTCCATTCCCTCTAATCACTTTAACATGCCTGATTATCTCCCACTCTACCGTAAGGACTCGGACAGACATATGCATGGGCTTGGAGTCTAGAATCAGACGACCAGGCCTTTATATGCTTCAGACTAAATATGCAACAAAATATTAGCTACTTGTATTTTCTCTACCGCTCTCCCTCAAACCAAGACTGTACCCTAATAAACAAAGTCTCAGACAGCATAGATATAGCACTCTCCCTCGATACTAGCGCATAAATACATGTATTTGGTGACTTCAATGTCCACCACAGTAACTTTTTTTTTTTTTTTTTTTTTTCAATTTTCACCCCAAACAAAGCACAGTGCCACTTTGAAGTAGGGGGCTACTATTAGGGAATTAATTTGCGGGGTCATTATGAAGGGAGAAGAGTAGAAAGATGTTTGTTAACATTACACTTGAACTTCTGCATATCATTGCAGTTGGGAAAGCAGAATCCCGGAAGGGAGTTCCAAAGACCCGCAGTTCTGGGGAAGAAACTATTGGAGTAAAAGGCTTTCTTGCACCTAGGGATTTCCACTGTAAAGGGATGAGACTTAGTAGCTTGTCGGGTTTGTCGGGGGTAGTTACGTCGGGGAGGTACAAGTGTTTGCAGTTCGTCAGAGCATTCACCATTAAAGTATTTGTAGAACAGGCAGAGGGATGCAACATCTCGTCGATGGGACAGAGGTTGAAGCCTAGATGACAGTTCAGGACCTATCAGGTTGGCGACTCTTTTTTGAACCCTGTCTAGGAGCGAGAGACAAGCAGCAGATGCACCAGCCCAGATGTGACAACAGTACTCCATACATGGGCGAATTGTTGCCTTATAGAGGTATAGGATACTGGCAGGCGTAAGTAGTTTTCTAGCACGGTAGAGGGAGCCAACCTTCCTTGCAGCAGCCTTGGCAATGCTCTCAATGTATCTATTCCAGTTCATATTCCCTGTAAACGTTAGGCCGAGGAGTTTAAAAGAAGTACTGGCTAGGATTCTCTAATCACACAGACGTAGCTGGTAGCACAACACATAGCTTCTCTATATCCCATTCCCTATCTCAGTTGGTTAAATTTTCGACACGTTTCCCAGACCAGCAAGATCAACATGCCTCACTTCTGGATCTCTTTCTGACAACAGTTCCCGATGACTGTACAACAAATGCCCACAGCCCACTCGGGAATGCTGATCACGCTGTGATAATGGTAGAAATCAGCCTAAATTCTCGCCCTAAAACTGAAGACCTACTACTCAAAACAACAGGTATTATAAAAAGGCTGATTGGGAAGCCATCAGAGAACTCATCAGAGATGCCTCATGGCAAAATATCTTTACTCTTCCAGCGGAACAGTGTGCAAATGAGACCACTGAATGGTTCAAAACTGCAATTGAAACACATGTTCCCGCACGGAAATTCTATAGGAAGCCCCACTCTCCCCAATGGTTTACTTCTGCTTGTGCAGCTTCCATTTGTAAAACCGACATAAGTCCAGCTCAAATAAACAGAAGTTTATAGAAGCTAGAAATAATTGTAAGAGAGTGATAGAGACAGCTAAGACAGATTACTCTGAAACCACCAGAAAACGTATCGAAGCACAGAAATTAGGAACCCGAGAATTTTGGAAAATCTACAACAGCATAGTTAATAATGGACTGTCAACTATTCCCCCACTATCAAACAATCATGAGGTTGATTGCACGGAAACTGACAAGGCTAATCTGCTTGCCAGTCAGTTTGCCTCAAACTCCGCACTGAACTCGGTACACCACTCCCTCCCTGATTTTCCTCTGCGAACAGACGCCACACTAGACGATTTGAAAATCACCTCTTCTCAGGTACATGCTATTATAAAAAACCTAGACACCTCAAAAGTATGTGGAGCAGATCCCATCCCGGCTGTGCTATTAAAAAAATGCTCTGCCCAGGTTGCTCCAGTTCTCTCCAAACTTTACAATAAATGCCTTAACGAATCTTCCTTTTCCGACTGCTGGAAAACCGCCTCTGTGATACCAGTCTTCAAGAATTCTGGTGAAAGAACTGACCCACTAAATTATCGCCCCATTAGTCGCTTCCCGCTTTTCGCCAAATTATTTGAGTCCTTAATTAATCAAGCCCTAGTCCAGCACCTAACAGCTGCTAAACTCCTGACTGACAAACAATATGGATTCAGGCAAGCCCGTTCAACAGCAGATATTTTAACTGTAGTTTCTGAACGTATATACCGTTCATTGGACAAAACAAGGGAGGATAGAGCGGTAGCCCTTGATATATCTAAGGCTTTTGACAGGGTATGGCACGATGGTCTTCTAAGGAAAATTAGATCATATGGAGTCACTGGAAGAATTCATAATGTAATTAAATCCTTCTTAAGTAAGAGAAAATCCAAGTTGCCCTCGTCGGTCATACATCTAAACAATATGACATAAATGCGGGAGTACCTCAGGGGTTTATCCCTGGACCTCTATTATTCCTGATATTCATAAATGACATCCCTGATAATATTGTTTCGGAGATGGGTATATTTGCTGATGACACCACTCTCTATAACAGATATGAGGGGAAAACAAATGAACGCATATTCAAGGAAATGGCAGAAACACTAGAGGATGACCTCCAATCTGTAATGGAATGGGGAAAAAATGGATGGTCACATTCAATGCTGCTAAGACTAAGCTTGTTTCCTTGAAAACCTACAAGAAACCTTCTCTACCACCAATAGCAATGGCCAAGAACACATTGCCTGAAAGTACTTCTTTTAAACTTTTAAACTCCTCGGCCTAACGTTTACAGGGAATATGAACTGGAATAGATACATTGAGAGCATTGCCAAGGCTGCTGCAAGGAAGGTTGGCTCCCTCTACCGTGCTAGAAAACTACTTACCCCTGGCAGTATCCTATACCTCTATAAGGCAACCATTCGCCCATGTATGGAGTACTATTGTCACATCTGGGCTGGTGCATCTGCTGTTTGTCTCTCGCTCCTGAACAGGGTTTAAAAGAGAGTCGCCAACCTGATAGGTCCTGAACTGTCATCGAGGCTTCAACCTCTGTCCCATCGACGAGATGTTGCATCCCTCTGCCTGTTCTACAAATACTTTAATGGTGAATGCTCTGACGAACTGCAAACACTTGTACCTCCTCAACGTAACTACCCCCGACAAACCCGACAAGCTACTAAGTCTCATCCCTTTACAGTAGAGATCCCTAGGTGCAAGAAAGCCTTTTACTCCAATAGTTTCTTCCCCTTCCGGGATTCTGCTTTTCCAACTGCACTGATATGCAGAAGTTCAAGTGGAATGTTAACAAACATCTTTTTACTCATCTCCCTTCATAATGACCCTGCTAATTAAGTCCCTGATAGTAGCCCCCTGCTTCAAAGTTGCACTGTGCCTTGTTTGGGGTGAAAATTGAATAAAAAAATATATATATAATTTAGTTTCTAGAAGTTTTTTCATTTCTGTTGCTTTGATGGCGTCTGCTTCCAGAACTCCTAGGTGTTTGTTCCCCTAGTGCTCTCATCTCCATTTGGTTGGGTAGTTTCATGTCTTCTGCCGTCTCCAGTCACTAATTAATTAAATTTAATCTTTATTCCAACCATCATTGTCACTGTGATGCAAGAGGCTAACTATGATTAGGAACCAGATTTATATGAAGCATCCTACGTTGGTATTGTGTAGAAAAATATGTGTTTATAACATATTTTAATTTCTACATGTTGGTACACTCTGGGAAACAGGGCATCGGGGCGGAATTCCAAAGGAAAACTGATCGACAAAAAAAAGCTATTAGAATAGAAAGTTTTCCAGCATTTGGGAATCTCTACGGTGAAGGGGTGGGATTCTGGTGCTAATGGATAATAGACTAAACTAGAAGAAACCACTGTTATTTCTCTTACTAAAATTAAAATCAATAAATATAATTTTATTAAAATTTAAGTCTAAAATCTTTATTCCAGTTTTGATCAAAAAAGTCGATTTTTTTTTTGCACGTGCTTGGTAATTGCAGATTTAAAAAAGCACCTCATTTATATTTAAAACAAAATAAACTTAATTTGATAAGTTTCTGTTTTTTTTTATATATTTTAATCTGTGCATTTGTTATCATTACTTTTACTTAACAAAACACGAGTATTTTCCAGCATTTCAGTTTATCCCCCGCTAAAAATTGTTTATTACCTCCATCACTCAAGGCCAATTTTTAATAATGCGGTTGCTAATTTCTATCCCCCCACACCCACACACCAAAACAATTTTAAGTGTTCTAGGCCTTCTCGTTTATATTTAAAACAAAAAAATAAATTTGGATAAGAAAATAAAATTAATTCCTCCCACACTTTCCTGCTAAAAAAAAAAAATGAAAAGTTTAATCGGTTACATGCCTCGTTTTACCGATAACAGGTCAGGAATAAAATTCTAATTTTACATTAAATTTATATTAGTGAGTGATCCCCACTCTAAAATCTTAAATATGTAATATTTTTTAATACCTACTTTGGGTTGTTTAAATGTAATCGCTATAAGATGTAAATTTGTATTTTGAGGGTAAACTAACAAAGTTCACAATTATGATAACATAAAATTTACTGCTTTTTATGTTTTCTATAAGACAATTTTTGATATGTATTCGCGGCGGTCGGTTGTTCCAAAAATGCGCTTTCCAGACTATCTAATTGTTAAATCTATTTTGTCATTGTCCAAAATATATACACACTGACAGCGAGTAAAACAGAACACAGTTGATTTATAAAATAATTTATTGCTTCTATTTCACCCTGACAATCAACTTCGGATTTAAAGTTATTACTGGTGTTTTGACATCTCTGAAGGCAGTGAAGAAATATCAAGCTTGCTCTTGCTCTCTGACTGACTGACCCGCTTTCACTCTGTGACAATTTATATAAATATTCTTTTCTCATTGGAATATTAATTATTTATTGTTTAATATTTCGTTTGGCCGATATCCCCTCACATATTTCTAGGTCAAATTCTACATTCCAATAGACAATGGGTGAAAGACCCGTATTTATCACATAGAATGCATTTGCATGTGTGCATCCATCGAATGCTTCTCTTCCAGGGGTCGCCTGCTAATATCCAACATTTTTATTCGTTAAATCTGAAAAAATTAATCCTTGAAAAACTGTCACCTTCAAAACGCATCGAACTATTATTTTTTAAATGGCTAAAATATTTAAAAAAAAAACGATTGTCGAAAGAAATCGAACTCTAATGTGTTCGTGAGCTTTTTCAAAAAATAAAAGAAAGGAACAAGACATGTGCATTGCAGAGAAATTCATAAAATTCCTACGGGATTTCTTTACTTTCAACTATCATGATGTGTTTTTATCAAAAATATTCGGTGTTGCTTTTTTTATTTGTTCATTTATTTATTTATTTTTGCAATACCAAATATGAAAAATATAAAGAAAACGATCTTTTTTCTTTCGGAAAGTGTTATGGTTATACTCAGCTGGAAAGTCTCCTGATGACAGCCATCTGTCTGAAGCAATTGGATGGAAGAAAAGCACCGGATATTCTTTTTCAGGTGCGTCCATTTAAAATGCGCGTCTCTAATGTTAATTATATTTGAAATTTATTCTTCACAGATGTCAAAAATATTATTTACCACTTAAACGTGACAGGCCAACGAAAATATTATTTCAAATGAAACATTACAAACTATTGAAAATATTATTTCAAACTTAAATGTGACAGACCAACGAAAATACTTTATTAAACTGAAACGTGACACACCATTAAAATAATGTTTCAACCTAAAACGTGACTGGATAACGAGAATGTTAAATCGAAACTTAAGCGTGACAAATTAACAATCATATTATTTCAAAATTAAGTATCACAAACGAAAATGCTTTTACAAACAGAAGAGTGATGGAGAAGTGAAAATACTTTTTAACCATAAGTGTGACAGACCAACGAAAATATTACTCCCAATTAAAATGTGGCAGCCTAACGAAAATACAGTATCGAACTGTAACACGACAAACCAACGAAAATCTTATTTCAAATTAAACGTGACAGACTAACGAAAATACTACATCAAACTGAAACATGACGGACCAACGAAAATTTTATTTCAAACAAAAACGTGACAGACTAACGAAAATTAAACGGAGACATGACAGACCAACATAAATATCATTTTAAATGAAACGTGACAGACTAACGAAAATACTATATAAACCTGAAACGTGACAGATTAAGGAAAATATCATTTCAAACTAAAACGTCGCAGATCACCGAAAATCTCATTTCAAACTGAAATCTGAAATACGAACGAAAATTTTATATCAATTTGAAACGAATTGAATTACAGACCAATAAAATATTTGAAACTGAAACGTGACAGACTAACGAAAATTCTATATCAAACTGAAACCTTACAGACCAACGAAAATATTATTTCAAACTGAAGCGCTACAGACCAATGAAAATAATATTTATGCTTTAATATGACAGACCAACGGAAATGTTACTGCAGACTTACGCGTGACAAAATAAGAAACACTTACATCATTCATAGACATTTATGCTGATGACACTACTATCTATGGTAGCACATCTAAGACCGTAAATGACGCTCTCCAATTCTTTCTCCGCTGATCTTAAGTAAGTGGTACAATGGGGAAAGAGGTGGCTTGTTACTTTTAATGCATCTAAAACCATGCTTTTATCTTTACATCATCAAAGCTCTGATCCCCATCTGGCATCAATTGAAATGAATGGCTCTCATCTTGGGGAGGCCTCATTTTTTGACAAGCTTCTGGGCTTGACATTTATTTCTGATCTGAAATGGAATGCATACATTAACTCCGTTGCCAAAACTGATGGAAAAATGGTGGGATCCTTCTATTGATCTAGTAGATATCTCACTGCTGATGCAATTCTCTATCTATATAAGAACCAGGTACGTCCAAGGATGGAGTACTGTTGCCACATCTGTGCAGGAGCTGCTAGAAAGAACTTATCATGCCTTGATAGAGTTCAAAATAGACTTTGTAGCCTTGTAGGAGATGTCCTTTTCTCTTCCCTGCAACCTCTTTCTCACAGAAGAGATGTTGTGAGTTTGTCTCTGCTTTATCGTTATTTTCATGGCAAGTGCTCGACTGAGCTCCTATCTATGGCCCCCTTTGCCAAACTTTCACAATAAACACCCATCAATACTATAAATAATTTCCCCCACTCTTTATCTGTGCCTAAACCTAAACGTAGATTCCATAAACAAAGCTTCTTTCTTAGAACTGTACGTCTATGGAATTGTCTTCCATTTTCCTGCTTTCCAGCTGACTACAATATGGTTGTTTTCAAGTCTAGCGTAAACAAGTTTTTGATGAGCCGTTCCATATAAGTTAACAAATTTACCGAATTTCCATTACTAACGATTACTTTATTGTCCAATTGTCTATTGTACACGCTTTAACCCTAATACTCGGGTTGCCTCTTGGCCTTCATAAGTGGTGATGCCTTTGAAAAAATTCAAAATAAAGTATCTCAAACCAATAAAAATACTATTACAAACATAAGAGTGATGAACAACATAAAATACTTTTCACACTTAAGCGTGACAAACCAAGGAAAATACCTTTTCAAGCTTAAGCTTGACAGACCAACGCAAATGCTTTTTTCAAACTTAAATGTGATAGACCAACGAAAATATGATTTTAAACACCACCGTGACATAACAACGGGCAAGCTATTTCTCACTTAAAAAAATTATCTCAAACGTAAATACGACATATCAACGGAAACATTATTTCAAACTTATGCGCGACAAACTAATGAAAATATAATTTTTAAATGACGTATTAGACAACAAAAGTATTATTTTAAACGTAAGTACGATAGACCAACAGAAATTTTATTTCGCACTTAAGCATGACAAAGTAGTGATTTCTAAAGTAGTGATTTCTAAATTAGTGATATCTAAAGTAGTGATTTCTAAAGTAGTCATTTCTAAAGTAGTGATTTCTAAAGTAGTGATTTCTAAAGTGGTGATTTCTAAAGTAGTCATTTCTAAAGTAGTCATTTCTAAAGTAGTCATTTCTAAAGTAGTGATTTCTAAAGTAGTCATTTCTAAAGTAGTCATTTCTAAAGTAGTCATTTCTAAAGTAATCATTTCTTAAGTAGTGATTTCTAAAGTATTCATTTCTAAAGTAGTCATTTCTTAATTAGTCATTTCTAAAGTAGTCATTTCTAAAGTAGTCATTTCTAAAGTAGTGCTTTCTAAAGTAGTGATTTCTAAAGTAGTGATTTCTAAAGTAGTCATTTCTAAAGTAGTCATTTCTAAAGTAGTGATTTCTGAAGTAGTCATTTCTAAAGTAGTAATTTCTAAAGTAGTCATTTCTAAAGTAGTCATTTCTAAAGTAGTCATTTCTGAAGTAGTCATTTCTAAAGTAGTCATTTCTAAAGTAGTCATTTCTAAAGTAGTCATTTCTAAAGTAGTCATTTCTAAAGTAGTCATTTCTAAAGTAGTGATTTCTAAAGTAGTCATTTCTAAAGTAGTCATTTCTAAAGTAGTCATTTTTAAAGTAGTCATTTCTAAAGTAGTCATTTCTAAAGTAGTCATTTCTAAAGTAGTCATTTCTAAAGTAGTCATTTCTAAAGTAGTCATTTCTAAAGTAGTGATTTCTAAAGTAGTCATTTCTGAAGTAGTCATTTCTAAAGTAGTCATTTCTAAAGTAGTACATTTCTAAAGTAGTCCTTTCTAAAGTAGTCATTTCTAAAGTAGTCATTTCTAAAGTAGTGATTTCTAAAGTAGTCATTTCTGAAGTAGTCATTTCTAAAGTAGTCATTTCTAAAGTAGTCATTTCTAAAGTAGTCATTTCTAAAGTAGTGATTTCTAAAGTAGTGATTTCTAAAGTAGTCATTTCTAAAGTAGTCATTTCTAAAGTAGTCATTTCTAAAGTAGTGATTTCTAAAGTAGTCATTTCTAAAGTAGTAATTTCTAAAGTAGTCATTTCTAAAGTAGTGATTTCTAAAGTAGTCATTTCTAAAGTAGTCATTTCTAAAGTAGTCATTTTTAAAGTAGTCATTTCTAAAGTAGTCATTTCTAAAGTAGTCATTTCTAAAGTAGTGATTTCTAAAGTAGTCATTTCTAAAGTAGTCATTTCTAAAGTAGTCATTTCTGAAGTAGTGATTTCTAAAGTAGTCATTTCTAAAGTAGTCATTTCTGAAGTAGTCATTTCTAAAGTAGTGATTTCTAAAGTAGTGATTTCTAAAGTAGTCATTTCTAAAGTAGTGATTTCTAAAGTAGTCATTTCTAAAGTAGTCATTTCTAAAGTAGTCATTTCTAAAGTAGTGATTTCTAAAGTAGTGATTTCTAAAGTAGTGATTTCTAAAGTAGTGATTTCTAAAGTAGTCATTTCCAAAGTAGTCATTTCTAAAGTAGTCATTTCTAAAGTAGTTATTTCTAAAGTTGTCATTTCTAAAGTAGTCATTTCTGAAGTAGTCATTTCTAAAGTAGTCATTTCTAAAGTAGTCATTTCTAAAGTAGTGATTTCTAAAGTAGTCATTTCTAAAGTAGTCATTTCTAAAGTAGTCATTTCTGAAGTAGTCATTTCTGAAGTAGTCATTTCTAAAGTAGTCATTTCTAAAGTAGTCATTTCTAAAATAGTTATTTCTAAAGTTGTCATTTCTAAAGTAGTCATTTCTGAAGTAGTCATTTCTGAAGTAGTCATTTCTAAAGTAGTCATTTCTAAAGTAGTCATTTCTAAAGTAGACATTTCTAAAGTAGTAATTTCTGAAGTAGTCATTTCTAAAGTAGTGATTTCTAAAGTAGTCATTTCTGAAGTAGTCATTTCTAAAGTAGTCATTTCTAAAGTAGTCATTTCTAAAGTAGTCATTTCTAAAGTAGTCATTTCTAAAGTAGTCATTTCTGAAGTAGTCATTTCTAAAGTAGTCATTTCTAAAGTAGTCATTTCTAAAGTAGTCATTTCTAAAATAGTTATTTATAAAGTTGTCATTTCTAAAGTAGTGATTTCTAAAGTAGTGATTTCTAAAGTAGTCATTTCTAAAGTAGTCATTTCTGAAGTAGTCATTTCTAAAGTAGTCATTTCTAAAGTAGTCATTTCTAAAGTAGTCATTTCTAAAAAAGTTATTTCTAAAGTTGTCATTTCTAAAGTAGTCATTTCTGAAGTAGTCATTTCTGAAGTAGTCATTTCTAAAGTAGTCATTTCTAAAGTAGTTATTTCTAAAGTTGTCATTTCTAAAGTAGTCATTTCTAAAGTAGACATTTCTAAAGTAGTCATTTCTAAAGTAGTCATTTCTAAAGTAGTCATTTCTAAAGTAGTCATTTCTTTAGTAGTGATGTCAAAAGTAGAAAAATATGAATTGGGTGTCACCAGCTAGAATCGAAACAAAATCATTTAGTGCTCCAGCCTTGGTCGTTACTGTTTGAGCTATTGTCAGATAGATGAGAAATTTCTAAAGATGAACCAACTTTAATGTATAAATGTAGGATTGCGCATGCGTACAAGAGCACTTTTAGTCGACTGACCTTTGCCAAGTTCCAATTTTTTTCAATTTTGATTTTTAGTCTGTTTAGACTTAAAAAAAACTACCGTAGAAACCTAAAAAACTACTTAAGAAACAAAAAACGGCTAATTCTCTGCTCCAACAACAAGATGACAAAAGAAGACATACTGAAGATGCAGGTTCTCTTCGAAATATATTTATGAATTGTGACATAAATTTCAAATAAATAAAATAAATATCTGTTTGTTTTGTAACAATGCATTGTTTTTGCTTCAAACGTATATAATACGTATTTTATTTAATATATATATATATATATATATATATATATATATATATATATATATATATAGCCTATCACGAAATAACCTGACATATTTATTAAATTAAATAACAATTAAATAAAGAGAACATTTTTTTTTATTTTTGAAATGTACGTAGAATGTCATTTTATTTCACACAATCTTAAATATTAAATCAGCCAAATATTTCGCATCATTTTTTACACACGATTATCGATGTTCACGAAAATGTTCAATAACTCGATGGAATAGCAACAATTTCAGAACAAATACCTCATTTTAATTCTTCAAAAGATTGAAGGCAGTGGCTGAATAATTTTGACTTCAAATATCCCCACAAAAAAATCGCAGGAGTTTAGATCATATTATGGGCAACCAACATCACCACGCAAAAAAAAAAATCAAATATACGAAACATTTCCTTAAAAAAAATGCATAAATACAGATATTAATGGATTTTGATCCCAATAACATAAAATGGCTTGCTACGTATATTTAAAAAGTTAAATAAGTATTTTAAAAATTTAATTACTTTTTTATATATTATTCCTTAATTGGAATTCATTTTTTGAGATGAGCATTATATATTAATTTATTTTATTTCGGACTATTATTCTCATTTTTATTAGTTGTTGTTTTTGATCTTTTATTGGTTTTGTTTATTCACATAATGGCGCAGTTGATAGAGACGTTGAATCTTTATAGTTCCAGAAGAACATTGTCTGAAGATAGCGGTTTCAATCCCACCCAAAGCGTGCCAGAGGTTAATTGGCCAAAATGTGATGAGACGACGACAACTACGGATGGCAATGATGGCTGAGAATGCAGTTAGGAGATTCGAAGTTCCTATTCGTCACGGTTACCACCTGACGAAGGCCAGAGGAATAGTTGGCCGAAACGTTGTGAATAAACAAAACCAATAAAAGATCAAAAACAACAATTAATAAAGATGAGAATAATAGTCCGAAATGAAAATAAATTAATTAATTACTATTTAATTTTATTACTTTCAAATGTGTCAAATCTGATAATTTTGGACATCCTATATATATATATATATATATATATATATAAAGCTGAATGTATGTGTGTATGTGTGGTCACGAATAGGCTCCAATATGGTTGGCTATTTAAAAAAAAAATGATTACATATAATGATAGTAGATGTATCGAGACACAGGAATGTGTATGTTTGATCTGGCAGGACGGTGGTTCATTAAAATTGTGGGGTCTGCGTTCGCGCCTGGTCCACAAAGTATGGAAATAAAAAATTTAAAAATTAAAAAAAAAACGTTTACAAGTGTTTTTGATATAGATGTACATAAGAATACTTTGATAAGTATGTTTTAACTAAAATAGGGATGGTATAATAAAATTGTGGGTCTGCGTTCGCGCCTGGCCTCCATAGAATGGAAATAGGCACAAACTTTAATAAAGACTTCCCATATCTATCTGTGTAAGTATACTTTTATAATTAAATTTATGTTTGAAGAAATATGGTATAATAAAATTATGGGGTGTTCGTTCGCACCTGACCTCCATATAATGGAAATATGTCACAAAGTTTAACAAAGTTTTTTAATATAGATCCACAGAATATTGTGATAAGTGTTTCAGTGTGAACAGATATGGTATAATAAATTATGGGGTTTATTTTATTTTTACTTTCATCATATTTTGCTTTGGTTTTGATACCCCCAAATTCAACCCAAATTTACAACCCTTCCTTTTCATAACCTATCATAAATCAGAGTTTATTTTCTGTAGGCTGTTTTTGAACCCAGTCAACGACGGGCACTTTTGCTAATATATATATATATATATACATCATATATATATATATATATACATCATATATATATATATATATATACATCATATATATATATACATCATATATATATATCATATATATATATATATATATATATATATATATATATATATATATCATATATATATATATATATATATATATATATATATATATATATATATATATATATATATATATATGCTAGCGGGATATGTGGAAATTCCACAGGGGACACATTCATATGTAATATATTGATGTTGGCATTCTGTAGATGTTCAGTGTAAACGAAGACGCTATGATATTATTGTGGCGTTTGTGCTAAAACTGCAAAATTATTCATCGTAGATAGCACAAACGCCCGACAAAGCCCGGTCGTAAAGTACGCTTAAATATGATATTTTAATTCTTGAAAATATCGTATACATTATTATAGAGTTTATGTTGTATCGATTTTTATATATTGATATTTTCGAGTTGCGATTTCAATATATATATATATATATATATATATATCCATATATCCATATAACTTGCATGCAGTAGCTAGAGTCGAAAACAAAATAAAACGTATGAATATATATATATATATATATATATATATATATATATATATATATATATATATATATATAACTTGAGATCCTTCAGTCATAATCGAATCCCAAGCCAGAACTTATGAAGAATTCTTACTTAAATTATTTATAAAAAACAGATTACGGGAGTGTCATTAGATATAATCGAAACCGAAACCAAAACTATTAATTAATTAAATATATTTTCACCTATCTTATTCAATCCCGGGCGAGCCTGGGTATTCTGCTAGTATATATTTCTCATCTATCTTATTTAATCCTCTGCGACGTCGGGTAATTGCTAGTATATATTTCCATTAATCTCATTCAATCCTAGTTGATGGTAGGTATTCTGCTAGTATATATATACACTATACTATATAGACTTTAGACTGTATATTGGGTTTTTAGGTATGTATGGCTAGGTTTCCTTCCTCTTATCTATTTGCCTTTCTGGTACCTTAGATACTTAAGCTTTTATGCATTTTTATTCTCATAGCATTTATATGCTAGTTAACATGTCGCAGAATGGATCTTGTAATCTTAGACTTACTTATTAATAGTTTTTCTTTTTCTATTTTATTATTTAATTCATCTATTTTTTTCATATATTACTAAAAAATAGTAACCGTATTATTTTACATTTTTTTTTTATTGGGGAAGTGGTATTATCCACTGGAGAGCCATGTATTAAACAGCTGTCTTGTTTTTAAATCTCCGAAACAGCTTCATGGTAAGCAGCTGATGATCCCCGTTTTCTATTTACAAAATTTAAGTTAAGGTTTTCTCTTTTCATCATTATGTAATTAAATTCTGTTTTAAAATTGAAGACTTTTCCGAAATCGACTCATGCAAGTGCTAAGTGTATTTCTATTTAACAATTTTAGTTAACCCCCTTTTTTTTTTTTCATCCTTATATAAATGAATTCTCTTTTGTCACTATAAACTTTTTAGAAGTCGGATTATGTAGGTGCTAGGTCTGCGATGAGTTAAAGTTAATATATTTTTCCATCCGGGAATTTAAACTTCATTCTTTATTTTTGTTTTTGCATTTTTTTATTCATAGCTTCTTTAGACTATATATATATATATATATATATATATATATATATATATATATATATATATATATATATATATATATATATATATAATAAAAGCTGCGCAGTTTTCCCCTCTGCACTAAAATACCGTATGTTTACAACAGCAGATGGCATATACAAATTTATTATGTTTACGCTATTAGTCATAACCTTATTTAATTATAAAGATTTTAGACACATTAATTCGTAATATTAAAACATTAGATTTACTCGGAGGAGCGTAATCATCATCATCATCATCTTCATAGACTGTGGAAGAAATAGTCCCCATTTCCCCCTAACCACCAAGTACTCCCAAAGTCACTCACTTACATCGCATATTTATACTCACAGAGGACTTAAATTTAGACCCCTTCCTACGTTCTATTCTATTTGACATGGAATTTATCTTCCTTTCTTCTACACTAAAAATATTAACGTCTCCCCATATTGATCCTCACATTCTGATTGGCTGACACGACTCATTCCATTATTCAAGGATTATTAGAATTAATACATTCCCTTTACTTAATGAACACTATGCAACCTTACTGTTCGCCATTATTATAGCCAACTATTGTAATCCAACAATTTGCTTTCTCTCTCACTCACTCTCTCTCTCTCTCTCTCTCTCTCTCTCTCTCTCTCTCTCTCTCTCTCTCTCTCTCTCTCTCTGATATTATATTTTAGCAAGCTAAAAAGCATTTCAAAAAATGTACCAACACTTTTTTCTATTATTATCTTCATACACTCACCATGCCCTGATTCCTGGCTTCCTAATTTTTCGATCGATCTGATTGGAACCACGCCACTGCCAAAATATTACTTATCTCGCTTGAAAACATTTTCGTTATCAGACGAAATACACCATGTGTTATTCATTTATTTTTCTCATTCTGCATTACGTCTTGCAAATACTTAGCACAATTTGACGTGAATACTTCATTAAATAACCTAAAAGAACATATTTATTTAATGGGGGGGAGAGGGAAGATATTCCTTCTTACGCAATCAGACGTGTTATTTGGGGGGGGGTATGAGTCCAATCTGCACATGGGCTTACAAAAAATTCTATCCGCTGAATTATGTACCTAAACGCTGGATTCGATAAACTAAACAAACATAAAATTGCTTTTTTTTGTAGGGAAGGGGGTACATTTCTTCCTAGGATAAAACGACATTTGTTCAAACTTGATTAACTAAACAATACGAACAAACTATAGTTGTTGTTTTTATTTATAACTATTTATTTAAACCATAATTATAATTTTTGGAGCATAACTAAACTGATTACACGTGACTATTTACGCTTATAAATGACAAAAATCACGTGTTTTACCATGCATTCATAACGTGGTATATACAAATTTCATCTAACAAACAATTATATTAGATGTATTTTACGTAAACAGTTATTAAATTAACAAGTGAAGCATGTATGTTCCCCATGAGTGCACAGTGTACGAGGCATAAAAAATTACTAAATTCAGTATTTGCCCCCTCCCTCCATTTAGCGCCAAAAGTCCCCAGGAGACGTCAAATCCTGGTGAAAACGATGCAGTTTTATACCTTAACATATGTAAATTTGAGTTCTGTACCACGCAAAAAAAAAAGAAAAATGAATTAGTTCATCATTCGCCCCTCCCCATTTAGCCCCCAAAGTTCCCAAGGTCTTAATATATTTATATTTCAGTTCAACACCATGCAAAACTGCTAAATAGACATACACAAAATTTTTTAGACAAATATGGTAAAATAGTTCCAAGAGTTATCACGAAGTATAGACAAACAAAATTATCAGTTAGTTACAACTGTTCAGAAAGTTTTATAAAAATCCAAGACATTATTTTTTTTTAATGAGCACAAAAGTGTCAATTTTAACCATTTTAGTCCGAAAAGCACCCCTAGGGAAGCAACCAGAGTTTTCCAGGAAAATCCGTTCTGTTACTTTTTAAGTCATATCATGTTTAATATTTGTGCAAAATTTCAAAAAATTCCAAGGCGTAGTTATTGAGAAAAGCGCAGACAGACGAAGGGACGGACGGGCGAACGGATAAGGGGGAATTTGCAGGTCCACCCTCATTTTGTCAGAACAGTTTTGGTAATATTTATAACTATTTTCGAAATACGTTTAAAATAACACAGATCATCTTCAGTAATGATCCGCGTAAAAAACGGATTGAATACAGTAAACGATCACGTGATTAGTAATCAGCGTAGTTTACATGCCCCTCCACCACCACCATAATACCCCAACCCCCTTAAGAACAGCCTTCAGAAAAAAAAGCACCCTCAACCTACCCATGTTCAGAAGAGCTTTAGACGTTGGCGGTGTTTAGTCCGATAGCCATCTTACCAGGGAGAGATTTGGAGTTGGAGGGAAATAAATAATTAAATATATATATATATATATATATATATATATATATATATATATATATATATATATATATATATATAGACCATAATTAATAAAGCTTTAGTCCATCACCTTACAGATGCTAAACTTCTGACTGACCAACAATATGGATTAAGACAAGCCCGTTCCATAGCAGACATCCTAACTGTAATCTCAGAACGTATACACCAGTCACTGGACAAAGTGGGGGAGGGTAGAGCGGTAGCTCTAGATATATCTGAGGCTTTTGACAGGGTATGGCATGAGGGTCTTCTCAAGAAAATCAGATCATACGGTATCACTGGAAGAATACATAACATAATTAGATCCTTCTTAGATAAGAGAAAAATCCAGGTTATCCTTGACGGTCGTACATCTAAACAATATGATATAAATGCGGGAGTGCCTCAGGGGTCTATTCGTGAACCTCTGTTATCCTTAATATTCATAAATGACCTCCCTGACAAAATTGTCTGTGAGATGGGTATGTATGCTGACGATACCACGCTCTATAACAGGCACGGCAGGAAAACAAATGAACACATATCTAAAGAAATGGCAGAAACACTAGAGGATGACCTCCGATCCGTAGTGGAATGGGGACAAAAATGGATGGTCACTTTCAATGCTGCCAAGACTAAACTTGTTTCCTTCAATAATTACAAGAAACCTTTCCTACCGCCAATATTAATGGCCAATGACTCTTCATCTGAAAGTACATCTTTTAAACTCCGCGGCCTAACGTTCACAGGAAACATGAGTTGGAACAATTACATTGAAAGCATTGCCAGGCCGCTGCAAAGAAGGTGGGTTCTCTCTACCGTGCTATAAAGCTATTAATGCCTGAAAATATGCTATACCTCTATAGGGTCACCATTCGCCCATGTATGGAGTATTATTGTCATATTTGGGCTGGTCCATCTGTCACTAGCCTCTAGCTCCTAGACAAGGTTCAAAAGAGAGTCGCCAATCTGATAGGTCCTGAACTGTCAGCTAAACTTCAGCCTCTGTCACATCGACGAAATGTTGCATCCCTCTGCCTGTTCTACAAGTACTTTAACGGTGAATGCTCTGACGAACTGCAAGCACTTGTGCCCCCTCGACGTAAATACCCCCCGACAAACCCGACAAGCAGCTAAACCCCCCCTTCACAATAGAGATCCCTAGATGCAAGGGAGCCTTCTACACAGTGCCCCTGATGCTTATGTCCCTGACAGTAGCCCCCTACAACAAAGTGGTAATGTGCCTTGTTTGGGGTGAAAATGTAATAAAAAAAATTATATTTTGTATACAGAAGGTTGTTAGATGAGACAAGTCATTGATACCGTCGATTTCGAGCGCGATAGTTAGGACCGTTTAAGATATCCATATCAAATTCTCTTCATTGGCTGAAGAGAGTTTGATATGGATATCTTAAACGGTCCTAACTATCGGGCTTGAAACCGACGGTACCAATGACTTGCCTTATCTAACAACTTTCTGTACACAAAATATAAATACGCTCTTATATTTCGGATTTTCCTTTTAATTGAACACTCTGCTTGATTTCTTTTTCTAAAAAAAACTAATCACACACACACACACACATATATATATGTATATATATGTATATATGTATATATATATATATATATATATATATAATGAAACTAAAAAAAGAGAAAAAAATTCGCTAGAACAAGGGAGACAAATATTTCATTAAATCTCATCTTCACACTGGCATGATGATAATTAAATTTTAGTTTAAGTAGGCTGTTTTTAATATTCTGTACTTCCACCTAACTATTTATTAGAAATTTGTGATACACAAGAATTTTTTACAATGCTTGAATTAATTACGTCATCATTTAGATTGTTCAACACATGTGTTAACACTACATCGCTGATTAAAAACTGCATTTCCTAGAAAAAAATAAATTTGCATGCCATCTGCTAGCATCAGAACTTTTATGTATCTTTTTTACCTGTTAAGTGCAAGCACGTTTGGATGCTTGTTCCCGTTTCGTTTAATAGATGACCAAACTCGGCAGTCAAACAACAAGCACAAGTTCATAAGTTGAGTATATAGCAATCTTTCAATAAAATTTCATTTACAGCCTATTTTAATATTTACACATTCCATTACTTGCAAACAAAAATCCCATGGAGTAAATATAATAGTAGCTGCCTTCATAAAGAAGTCGAAAATCAGCAAATTATGAGCGATCTCAGGAAGAAGAGAATTTTGTAACTTCCTTCACCGAACATAGATACTATAAATCACATCAGCATGATCATGCTGCCACAAAGACACATGAGGTAGAACAGGCTCAGCATACGGGCATTAACAATTAATATATCGTTGAACAAAACAGATGTGTTATACTTGATTCCATGCAGGTACAACTCTCGCATAGAACTGTTTCTCAGTCAAGTTTCTGGTTGCATGAAGGGCATAAATATGATGCTGCACGTAATTATCAATCGCGTTCAGGTGTGAAAATACGTACATTGAGTAATGGAGCAACTTGTAGAGAATGTGATGCAAGAAATGGATTAGAGAATCACCAGGTGTGTGTTGTTCGGGTGGCAAAGTTATTATTCTTCCAGATTTAGAAACTCCTCCAGAACAATTAAGGTCACTTATTGATAACACTTTGCATAATTCTTTACATTTTTTTGAAGAACATTCGGAGTTATAATAATTGCTTTAGTACGACCAGCTTCGGTGCTGAACAAATACGTTAAGTGCCTATATGCCAAAATTTAAAGTTTGTGGACAGGTTTGTCATAGAGTTGGTTCCTTGCTTCCCGTTGATCTTGGAAATCCACAGTATCTTCATGTTACGTATTATGAATGGCTTATGATTATCTTGGTTGTATAGCGGACAGTTATTTCGTTTTAAAATGAATACGAGATGCTTATTTGTTTATAATACAGGGTTGGTTTATTTACAATTTACAGTGATAATCAGTGACAGTGATAATCGCAGGGGGGTAGAGCGAGAATGTGTCGCAGATCTGTGTCAGCCTGTATTTTCGCTTTGTCTCTCTTTTTATTTATATCACTTTGACCTGTTAACCTTTTTCTTGCCAGCTTGTTTATTGTTTGCAATTCTCTGGGTCATAGTTCCTGTTGCTTGACCTATTAACCTTATTTCCGCTAGATGTAACACTGTAAAGCGTCTAAGTTAAAAGAATTGGAAAGTGCGGGACGAGAAATCAAACATGGCTCGTGGGTTTTAGAATTATTGATACTAGCTGGTAGATAAATAACAGAGTTGAACAGAAACAAGGAGAAAGCCAAAGTTTTGTAAACAGAAAATCATCGCTAAAAATAGATCGGAGAAAACAATAGAAAAGTTGAACGGGTCGACATTTGATAGATATAAATATGATATTGAATGTCGGTCGAGCGACTCGAATAATTGATCGGTTGAAACACTTGCTACGTATAAATGGAAGATCAAGATCTTACATATCGGCAGCCACAGGTCAAAGGCGATGTGCGACGGGCTAGCCAAAAATATATAAAACACGGTTTTTTTTTGGCGAGGAGATAGTCAGAGAGAAAAGCCGGAAAGAGATATAGGCGCGCCGACCGCACCTATCGCCCCGCACCTACCGCCCCGCACCTACCGCCCCGCATCTACACGCCGCATCTGCCACCACCACCACCACCACGATCGCAAACATGGACTTTTACAGTGTTCACACTCAAACGACTTGATGTAACATGGAATTAGTGTTTTATTGTATCTTTTTTGTAATACGCTTACACTTAATGTTCATAACAAGTCGTCTGTTTTTTTCTTTCTCTCTCATCTTCTGGCGTCATAATAAAACATCATAACTGGTCCCGTGACCTAGGACCGACCCTATGGTGAAAACGTCATACTAGCATTTATTTATTGCACTTTTCTGCTGGTTTTAGTCGAACCCATTTAATATCGGTTAGCTTTCCAGGCCGATTGACGTCATGGATATAGGTCGTTTTTAATCCCGGGATTTCCCATTGAGTTCTTTTTTTTTTGCCTGGATACAGCTTCGTAACACTATTATATTGATTGACTTATTGTTCTTTTGATCGCTCGAACCTCTTCCTAACATTCAGATCTGTTTCATTGGTGATGCTCAATCAATTATAATCAGCTGAAAATATTGAAAAATAAAAAGAAACTCTCCCAAGCCTACAGACAATAAATCGGGTTTGTGTTTCCATTGAATTGTTCAAATAAAAGAGATCGATTTACTAGAAACTGTATTAGAAACTGGGCATCCCTTTAAAAATCTTTAAATATTGAGTTTGTTGCATTTTGTTTTAGGTACACTGAAAGATTAGTTTCCAAGTGCTAATAGTCCGATCAGAAAATTGAAAAATATACGAATATATATATATATATATATATATATATATATATATATATATATATATATATATATATATATATATATATATGCGGGTGTTCATTGTGCAGGTTAACAGATGAAACGGTATTTTTTCATTATTTTAGCGAAATCCGACAACCGAAAAGTTGATTTTTAATAAAAAAAAACAATTGTAGCTACTTACATTTTTTGTCACTTTCAACAATAAACAATATTATCTAACTAATTGTCATGTCATAATTGTTTAAATTTTCCATGATTCAACAAAAAAATGATTTCGGCTATGTTTGTTTTGTAACATGAAATGCAGCGCAGGCACAAGACATATAGCTAAAATTTCTTATTTCGAAAACTATTTACTTCAATAATTAATTTCTATCTCATTGCGTTTCGTAATTTTTGGATATTTTCATTATTGAAAACTATGTCATAGTAATTCAATAGGTACTATTCGTTTCACTTGAAATTAAATATTTCAAATTTCAAATTTACTAAATTAACGAAAAAGCACCAAAAATGTTTACAAATATTCTCATTTAATATATTTGAAAGCAATGTTTTTCTCCAAACGCATGTGCATAAAGGGTATTTAGTCGAATAAGAAAACAACAGTTTGCTCTGATTCTCTCTCCTCTGATCTTAAGCACGTGGAACAATAGGAAAAGAGATGGCTGGTTACTTTTAATGCATATAAAAACAAGCTTCTATCTTTACATCATCAATGCTTTTATCCACATCTGGTATCAATTGAAATGGATGGCTCTCGTCTTGGGTAGGCTTCACGTTTTGACAAACTTCTGCGTTTGACCTTTACTCCTAGTCTGAAATGAAACACATACATCAAATCTGTTGCCGAGGTCGCTAGAAAAATGGTGGGATCCTTCCATCGATCCAGTAGATATCTAACTGCTGATGCAATTCTCTACCTATATAAGAGCCAAGTACGTCCGAGGATGGATTACTGCTGCCATACCTGGACAGGAGCTGCTAGAAAAACTTATCCTGTCTTGATAGAGTTCAAAATAGACTCCGTAGCCTCATAGGAGATGCCCTTTTCTCTTCCCTGCAACCTTTCTCGCAGAAGAGATGTTTCGAGCATGTTTCTGCTTTATCGTTATTTTCATGGTAAGTGCTCGACTGAGCTCCAATCTATGGTCCCACCTCGCCAAACTTTCACGAGAAACACTCGTCTAGCTAAAAACACTATCAATAATTCCCCTCACTCTTTATCTGTGCCTAAACATAAATGTGGATCCCCTGAATAAAGTTTCTTTCTTAGAACTGCACGCCTGTTTGCCGGCTTTCAAGCTGACTACAATATGGTCGTCTTCAAGTCCAACGTAAACAAGTTCTTGATGAGCCGTTCTTCTTAAGCAATCCAATTTACCAAATTTCCACTACTAACGATAACTACGATATTGTCCCATTGACTACTGTACACTCGTCAACCCTTATCCTCGAGTGGCTTCTTGGCCTTGATAAGTGGTGATGCTTATGTAAAAAAAAATAAAATATTTCCATATTTAAACCATTTTTACATTATTTTTCTCTTTTTTTTTCCTTCTGAATTATCATTAGTCTCCCAATTATTTTGCTGGTTTATTATTTTAAAAGTTTTTTTTTTATTTTCCCCTCAATTTATTACCGATTAAACATTAACTCTCATGTAAAGAAAATTCGGCTTAATTATTTAATTTATGAGATTTTCTAGTGCGTGCTCACATACATGTCCATAGTAAAATTAAACCCTCATATTTCCCCACTATCAACCTTAGGAAGAACAGGCATCAGAGAACGTGCATAGAATGATTTCAACAGATATATCATTTTAATTAAAGATATTGCACTTTATAATTTTTTTTTCACACATTGATCACCAATTATCAAGGCCCCGAAGCCACTCAGGGATAAGGGTTATTGCAAGTAAATTACCTTAGTGTGGAGCTTTGATGAAGTGTTTACTTAAGGGGCGGTTCATTAGGAATTTGTTAACATTGGACTTGAAGATATCCAAGTTGTAGTCCAGAGGGAAGCAGGCAGACGGAACAGAGTTCCACAGGCGTGCAGTTCTAAGAAAGAAGCTTTGTTCATGGAATCCGCGTTTTGATTTAGGCACAGATATAGAGTGGGGTAAATTTTTCACAGTGGATTAAGCTAGACGGGTGTTTTTAGTGAAAGATTGGCGAGGGGGGACCAGAGATTGGAGTTCAGACGAGCATCTGCCATGGAAATAACGATAAAACAAGGATAGGCTCGCAACGTCTCTTGTGTGGGAGAGAGGTTGCAGGGAAGAGAAAAGGGCATCCCCCACTAAGCCACGGAGTCTATTTTGTTCTCTGTCAAGACAGAATAGGCTGTTTTTAGCAGCTCCTGCCCAGATATTGCAACAGTATTCCATCCTTGGATGTACTTGGCTTTTATATAGATAGAGAATTGTATCAGTAGTGAGATATCTTCTGGAGCGGTAGAACGATCCCACCATCTTTCCAGCGACCGTGGCAACAGATTTGATGTATGTGTTCCATTTCAGATAAGGAGTAAAGGTCAAACCCAGAAGCTTGTCAAAACACGGGGCCTCACCCAGACGAGAGCCATCCATCACAATTGATGCCAGCTGGGGATCAGAGCGTTGATGATGTAAGGATAGGAGTTTGGTTTTGGATGCATTAAAGGTAACCAGCCACATCACCCCCCCCACTGAACCACGCGCTCGAGATCAGAGGAGAGAGAATCAGAGAGAACTTTGTCATTTACAGCCTTTGATGTGTTGCCGTAGATGGTCGTGTCATCAGCATAGATGTCAACGAATGATTTAAGTGTGTGTTTAGGGAAGTCATTGATGTAGATCAGGAAGAAAGTTGGGCCCAGGATTGACCCCTGAGGGACTCCAGCATTTATATTGCAGGCCTCCGATTTTTGTCCATCTACCACTACTCTTATGAGCCTATCGGAGAGAAAAGATTTAATGATTGAGAAACATTTCCAGTTATACCGTAGCTGGAAATCTTGTGAAGTAGACCCTTATGCCATACCTTGTCGAAGGCCTTTGATATGTCAAGAGCAATTGCCCTAGAAAGGAAGCCTTTGTCAAGAGATTCACTAATCCTGTGGGATATAACCGTCAGCACATCTGCGGTAGATCTTGCAGAGCGGAAACGATATTGTGTGTCACTAAGAAGGTTATTCCTGCTGAGGTGGTTGACTATTTCTCTATTTAATATGGATTCCAGCAACTTACTCATAACACACAGGAGACTTATAGGTCTGTATTGAGAGGGAGATGACTTATCACCTGAATTCTTAAATACAGGGCAAACTGATGAGGTCTTCCAGGGAGTCGGAAAGCACTTCTCCTTAAGGCAGCGCTTAAATAGTTTCGTAAGTATGGGAGCAAGTTCTGGTTGAAGCTTTTTTAACACTATAATTGGGATGCCATCAGGGCCAGTTGCTTTACTGGAATTTAGGTTCTTTATTAGCTTGGCGACCTCATGCACGGATATTTGTATGTTACCTAGCTTGTTCTGTGTTATAGGAGGAAATATGGGGAGTTGATGGCCTTCGTCGCATAGGGTAGAATTAGCTGCAAAGTTCTTTGCAAATAGTTTGGCCTTGTCTGACGCTGACGAGATGACCTCTGGTCCATTGATAATGGTTGGGATAGAACGCACACTTCTGTTCAGGATCCTATTTGTTATTTGCCAAAACTGGTGGGATCCAAGCCACTGATCAGCTACCTTGGATTTAACAGACTGGGCATATAGCTCTCTTGCATTTTTTATTACTCTTTTACAGTGGTTGCTGGCAGACCTGAAAGCAGCTTTAGTCTCAGTGCATCTATTACGTTGGTAGCTCTGGAAAAAGTGATTTCTGTGCGCGATAGCAGCAGCACATTCTGGGGAGAACCATGGCTGGCTGTTAGGTTTTTGTTGGAATTTTTTAGATGGTATGAATTTGTCTATGCCTACAATTAACCATTCGGTCAGATCTGATAATTCGCTTGGCGTTTGCAATTACCATTAACAAGGCTCAGGGACAAGCTTTAAATTTGTGTGACTGACATATAGACATTCACGAGTATATGTTGCGGGTTATATAGTCGGCAAATCAGACAATCTCTACATCTGCACAGAACATGGAACACCCCAAAATATTGTATATTCACAAATATTGAAAACATAAACATATAAGAAACCTGCATTTTGTTTATCTTCTTTGGTTTCATTTAATCAAACTAAGCCACAGCAACGAGTGACTGTGTACAGCTAGTATATGTATGTATGTATGTATGTATGTATGTATGTATGTATGTATCTATGTACATATATATTGTTTTTTATACATACAGACACTAACATTTCATGCTTACGAAATCATCAGTGCATGAAGTGATAGTTACTGCTGCTCGTGAAATTCGAACCCAGTCAATAAATTCAACAATGGCTCTGCAGGCTAACACAGTTCCTTTCAGGCATTAACTTTTAAATGAAAGTGATTTTCGATACTTCCGAATCCATGGAACCGAGCTGTCATAATCAACGGCCATGCGAGTATTCTATGAACAAGAAATTTGGAATGATACATGCATGCTTGTTGACCGCTTTTTTCGCAATATCGGAATCAACATTTTTGCTGATCAGACGATCTCAATTGTTATGTGTGTGATAGGTGATGACGTACGCATGAACATGAATTCCTCAGCGTATTATAATATAGTCAAGTTGATGTGTGACGTAATCAAGGAAAGTACTCGAAATAAATTTCTATTCTTGGTGCTCTTGTACTTTGTTTTATTTGAATAAGTTCATACGAAAGTTTTTCAGAATTGCATCATTTAAATTAAAAAAATCAACATGACATATTCACTGGATTGTAAATCATTTAAAAAATAGGAAATTAATGAGTCAACTGTTAAACATAAATAAAATATAATTACAAAAAAAATCCATGTTAAGCAGGAATTTTCCGACTCAACGACCGTGATTTTTTTCATGTGGAAAAAACTTCTTAATTTTTCCGGGTTTTTTTTTTTAATTTAATTATTTTATTTATTTTTTGCTTATTAATTTATACTTTCGTTGTTTCAAATATATTTTTATGTGTCCACACATGAGGCGTTTAATACATCGCACGTGTCAAAAAAACCCTCATTATCCACGGAATCAATTCTTTCTTCTTCTTCTTCTTCTTCTTCTTCTTCTTATTATTATTATTATTAATTTTAGTAGTAGTAGTAGTAGTAGTAGTAGTTATAAGAGTATTGTAGGAAGTCAAAATATCTGTAAACGAGTGCACACCCATAAAGCACCCACTTCTATTACTACCCACCACCATCCTGACGATTCTTCCACATTTCATCAGCTGACATTTTGAATCAACTTTCAAATAGTAACATTTCATTTCACTAAGGCTAAGCTTCTTTCCTTTAACAACTAAAAACTTTTTTCTCAACCGCCGATTGTCATGATAAATAGCACCCTACCTGAGAGTTCAAATTTGTTCAAATTTCTCGACTTAACATTCACGTGCAACATGAATCAGAATGAATACATTGAGGACATTGCCAAGGCTGCTGCAAAGAAGGTGGGCTAAGCTTAAGAAAATTAAGTAATAATTAGTTAGTTAGTCATAGTGGTCTCTCTCCCTAAAAGTAAACTTTCTGAATAAAATCTCAGCAAGTCTCCGTTTTATTTTCATGCATGAGTATATCGTCATAAGTTAAACAGAAGATCAATAAACGTGAGGACATTATGGCCGGTCATGAATGACACAAGAACCGTGAGAGATTATGGCCGGTCATGAACAACACAAGAAGCAACTATGAAACAAAGATCAACACAGACAAATACATTGCGCAACGTTCGTAATAAAATAATAACTTGTATTATTTCATTTGCTTTGCTGATCGCTCACTGGTAAGAGCATTTATATGCATAGCTGCGCAGGTACGTAAATGACGAAATACGAACATTTGCTTAACAAAAATATGTTGCACGTTGTTAAGAAATATCTCGCTGAATATGAAGATACTCCTATGAACTTCGAATACCAAAATGAGTTTTTAAAGAATATACAAAAGTAAAAAATCCCAACCATATTTGAACTTCGGTGTATGCGTGACTTGTCCACCAAGTCAGCTATAAATCTTTAACAGTATTTGGTGTATTATCATTCAATAATAAGCACATTGTAACACGATGTGAAAAAGTGTTAATAAATTCGACACACTATTTTCTCTGGATGCTATAGATTTGATTTCCATAGCCCTCTTCAGTTCAGGATGATCTGTGGATTGTTTTGATAGTCATTATTTTTTTAGATAATCTCGGCAGTTTAGGTTTGACAAGTGTTAAGCCAATTCAGAGTTATATCAGTTATTGATAACATGATCACAAAACCATCAGCATATAACATTCAACTGAAGACTGTTGAAATTTCGTGATTGAAATTGGTGCACAACTCAGGCATAAAGCAAAATTTGTTCGCAAATACCTGTGGTGTAACAGATAACGTGCTAAGAAAAAATTCAGTTCAAGTGACACTCTCTGGGAAGTTGAAGGTTAAATTCTCAGTGATTGCTATACTAAAAGTACAATTACTAATTGCTTAAGACTTCTACTCAGCTATGGCTGACGGAACGAGAGCATACTAACCCAGTGGATTAAGTAAAGTATTCCATTCGAAATTCCATGCAGATTCCCGAGTTCACAAAAAGATCCCTGAGTACAACAGGATAAACCTAGATACGATCGGAAGTTACATCGTCTGAAACGTTGTGAGAGTAACATTTAAGATGTGAATAGTAGTTTGAATAATTCAAATAAAACGAAATAATGTGTATGAAATATGGCTGGATAACAAGAAAAGGATTTTGAATTTTAATAATGATTTGATGTGTGACATTTTGTGGGTCAATGGGTACGAAGTGTGTGGATATGTATACATTATTTGGTCTGACTGCTCTTCTGTATTCCCCTAGAACCAATACCTGTATTTAACGTCAAGTGATAGAGCAGAACTATGGACATTGCGTTCCTAGTAAGTGCAAAATTCCCGAAAGTTGCGTCTTTAGTAATATACTATCGGATGCGCTGTACGGAACACGTGATTGATTTGGGGACAGTAAACTTCAGAAGACTATGTTACAGTGTTATATGTATCGGAAAGCGTCCTAAACACAAGTCGAGAAAGGCGCCATTAGAAATAATACTAAATTCCTTATGATTGATGTGGGCAGCTTGGAGGTTATAGCTCTAAGTATGTACGGCCAATACAAAGGAAAATTGAATTTTATTTACCTCCTTTTCAAAGGGTTAGACACAAGGTAAAGTGTAGCTTTGATCAAAGTGCTTTTGTCGAACAAAATGGATTCAAACTTGAGACAACCAGGTTTTCAATCCATGTCATACAACTTATCGTTAACAATTTAACAATTTAACAACTTAACAATTTAACAACTTAACAAATTAACTCTTATTAAGGTGTTCTAAAAACTTCATCTATAACATAATCAACTCTAGAACGGTCATAGTTGTAATCTAAATTTAAGCACTAAAACCTAAAGTGTGAATTTTGTCAACAGTTACTTCTTTCAAAGGCTGAATAACAAAAAAAAATAACAACCACCCAGCATATTCACTAAAGTGAAACAACCTGCAAGATATATGAAAACGTCTACAAAACCAGTTCCAAATACGAGGTTTTACCGAAAAAACAGGCGTTGAAAGACGAACCCATGTAAAATATGCATTTTGTCTCTCGTTTGTACTACATGCCATGCAGATCTGTAGCTGGTCTGAAAAGCCACATGCAAATTCGGCATTCCTGGGTAAGGGCGCCTCATGCGATTAGAAACAAACCAACCCATTCTCAATAAGAGAAGGCAAAGCCTGGGAGGGTGGACATCCTAGAAATTCCAACCGCAAATCAATAGGGGCAGGATCATTAGAGGAACAGTCTAATCTCTGTTGATTTTGTGGGACCAGTTTAAAAATCCCTAGCTGAGAGCAAGGCAACAAATTCAAACTTAAATTCCTGAACATATGTTCTTCCATATTAATATCGTAGACCAGAGATAGAATGTAAAGAAGAACTCATATTTAATTAATCAGGAGTATCCGTATCAATTCTATAATAGGTGTATCTTCTTCCAGTACTACACACGAGGTAGTGAGTATCCACTATTACGGTACTCACCATCTTTTAAAATACAACAGATCTTATTTTTAATTGAACAAAGTAAAGCAACCAGTATTTTTTGTTTATTGTTTTACTTTTATTCGTTGTCAAATCGTTTGGCGGACGAGTAAGTGGGGTAGTAAGAAAGATGATGCCTGTAAAAAAAAATACCGTGACTGAAGAAGAATAGAGTGAGGGGATAGTTTTATAAAACTCTTCTATTATTTTCTTATCCATAGTTCAGTGCAGCACTGAGTTGCCTTGCTAGTGGAAAATAAACGGAAATAACGCATTTCAACAGTTTATAATGCGGTCAAATTGTACGGAAAGAATGCAGACAGAATTTTTCTAACATAACATGGCTGAGAATATTTCATATTGTTCTGGTTGAGAAAATGCAAACAGGAAAGCGAAAACAAAATACATACACATGTATAAGTATAGATAAGCCATTCACAAAAATGAATAACGTAGCCTCGGTAACACATTAAAAATAAATAGTTAACGCTGAAATTCGGTCTTGTATGTAACACTATAGTAATAACAAAAACTACAGGAGGTTTATATTCAACTCAAAAAGATGTGTTACGTCTAGGCAAATAGAAACAGAATATTAAAACGCTGAAAAATTACAACACGCACACACAGGCATATGTATATATATATGTATATATATATATATATATATATATATATATATATATATATATATATATGTTGTGGGGGAAATCACCCTCCAAATGGACTGCTCTATCCATTATATAAATCATAGACCTTTTGATCCCAGGTGTGCATTAAACATCAGCGCGACCCTCGCCTGCTCGGTGACGTTTACTACTCTTTTCAGTTGTAACCTTTTTACGTTGTTGCTCCAGTAATACATTGTTTAAACACTATTCCGTTGTTCTGTTTTCTTTGTGGCTTATTGCAAGCCATAACACTGGCGACATTGGATTCGGAGAACGTACTCACGTTTAAAAACTAAACACTGACGACATTGGGTTCAAGGAGCATACTAAAATCGAAACCAGTAACGACATAGAAAAAAATAATCGCGTTGAAATAGTATTCTAAAAATGCTAACGACGTCGGACTCAAATGTTATCAAGACTAAGGAAGTGTCTAACATAACACTTGCAACTGAAAGGTTCACGGTAAAAAAACGCACATCATTACGAAAAAAAAGAGTTGAAAAGAAAAAAGTTCGTCACGACTTTCAAAGATAGCGCTGTACTTTTGCAAAAAGAAAAAGGTCCGTCGCGACTTAGAAAGATAAATTTTTATACTTTTGGAAAAATAATTCGTCACTTGTGGTTTTCGCTGCTAAAATCGAGCGTTATTTTTTTTCTCTGGAGAATAATATACACTTGATTTTTTTTATTAGACAATGAACTTTTTATATATTTATGTTTTTCTGTTCGTTTTATTGTCTGGAGGAAGAAATAAGAAAGAATAAAACGGTTTGTAAAATTCAGCGAACGTTTTGAAATTGCTGATGCTGACAAAGCAAAATGGACGAATTGAAAGTAGCGTTGGAACATTTGACCAAGTTGCATATCGATGCCGTAAAGCGTCAGTCACAATCCGAAAAACACTGGACTGAACGTCAAATACGATCTGTGGAACAGCAAAAGGAAGTTCAAAAACAGTTAGCCGAACGTCAATTACGAACAGAGGAATTGCTTACAGAAATGGTTAAGAATAATGCGAATCAGAAAGCAATTCAGCATTTTCTCAGAATACAATATGGATCGCGATAGACAATTCTAAATACGAGGAAGAGGAAAAAATCATTAACAGCGTATTTTCGGCGTTATGAAGATTGTTTTAATATTGACTACAGCAGCTGGTCTGATCAAAAGAAAACCAGACTTCTACTACGGAAATTGGAAATGGCTGCCTCGGAAAACAGCAGATTTATCATTAAATGAGATGGTAAATTTGTTAACAGAACTTTCCTCGCCGAAAACGTCCCTTTTCCATAAGCGTTAGAGATGTTTGAATGTGGTAAAAGACGATAATGACGATTTTGCCACCTACGCAGCTGTAGTGAACAAACACTGTGATGACTTTAAGTTGTCTGAACTAACAGCAGACAATTTTAAATGTCTTGTGTTTGCGCAAGGGTTAACCTCAGGAAAAGATGCGGACTGAGGATTGTACAAAAAGTAGAAATTATAAAAAAAAGATGCAAGAAATATCGAAGCAGGCATCGCGAATATAAAAAAGTAACTAAGAAAAAACCGTCGAAATGGCACACAGACACTAACCACCGAAACTCAGAGAAACTGAAAGCACCGAGCGCTTGTTTCAGATGTGGTGGAATACATTGGGTAAGGTATTGCCCATTTTTAACAGAAAGATGCCCTTTATGCAATAAGATCGGTCATAAAAGTTCGCACTGTAGGAAAATTCAGAATAGAAGTCGTGTACGTCAAACCAAAACTAAGGACGTCGTAGATGAAAATCTACGCAAATATGTAACGGTTAACATTTTCGGCAAGGCTATAAAATTCCAATTAGATAGTGGATCGGATCTTTCAATAATAAATCTCAAAACGTGGAAAATATTATGAAAGCCGACTGTTAAAAACTAACAGAACAGCGACGGCCGTTAATGATACAAAAATTCATTTTGAAGGTGAATTACAAACGTCACTTTACGGGGAAAAACAACTAAGATTGTATGTGCTAAAAGATAGTGAGAACCTGTTCCGTTCTGACAGCATGGAGGAGTTTCGTCTCTGCGATCTTCCTATATCCTCATTCTGCAGGAAAATGGATACCCGCCCAGCAGAAACGGAGAAACTTATAACTTGTTTTAAAAAAGAATTCACAAACGTATTTACTCATGGCCTAGGGAGATGTACAAAAATGGCCGCAGATTTTAAGTTGGAGCCTGGCACACAACCGGCGTTTAAAAAGAAACGTATGCCCGGTTCGCTTCCCTGAACAAAATAAATCAGGAACTAGACAGATTAGAAAGCATCGGTATACTGGCTAAAATTAAGTATAGTGAGTGGGCTGCTCCGGCAGTTTACGTAAAGAAAAGGTCCGGGGAAATTCGGGTTTGCGCCGATTCGCGACCGGACTCATCGGGTCCTTAGAAGATTTTCACTATCCATTACCTTGTCCAGAAGAAATGTTCACGAAATTAAATGGCGGCAAGTTTTTTTCAAAGATCGACCTTAGCGACGCTTACCTACAGATTCCGGTAAACGACAAAAGCGCTAGCCTCCTCTGTATTAACACTCATCGAGGTTTGTACAGATACGAAAGATTTGCGTTTGGTATCAAGGTGGCACCCGCAATATTCCAGCAAGTAATGGATACTATGCTGTCCGACTTGGACGATTCTATCAGTTGAGATTTTCTGGTGGTAGGTTGATGATCTCGGATGAAACGGGGAACATGTTGGGCGATTCTGACCTTATATATAATTATAATATAAATATAATATAATTATATATATATATATATATATATATATATATATATAAATCGTTCGAAAAAACATAATACTCGAATGCATATGTTGGAAGGTCTGTAATATATATATATATATATATATATATATATATATATATATATATATATATATATATTCTCGAATGCATATGTCTGAAGGTCTGTAATATATACACTTCTTGTAATTAAAAGCAAAAATACTCGAACTGAAATCAAAACCCAAAGCAAAAGACGGTGCGTCAAGTACGATAACCATTAGACCAGCCTGACACGTTCTTTACAAAGTGTTTTTCAACCTACTTTTTCTTAACACAAAGAAGATGTCATGTTTCTTGGTTGCGCATGCTCATTCGTGAAACCATTGATAAGCAGAGAAAAATGCATTTACTCCCACGTACGAATTTTTCATTTTTGACCTCTTTAGCTGTCTTGTTTTCCAGGCGAAAACCAACTAAACTTTTTCTACGTGTCTGAATAGCCTAAAAAAATTCGTTGAGTATATAGGTTGAGCAGTTTCCTCACACACACACACACACACACACATCTTCACTTTTATAAATATATAGATAAGTGTGTGTGTTTCTTCAATAGCAACGGCAATAGTCAAAACATTTCAGTTCTTAAATTCTATCGTTTGTTACAAAAACACGTGTCTTCCCTCTGCTCGTCTCGGGTGTCTGTGCAATAAGCCGAGTGCGCTTTCTAACACAAAATAAACAATATCCAGTACTAATACAACCATGCGTTTCAAACTGACACTTGTTTGAAACATTCTCGTAGACAATGGAGATTTGTTTGCGACACTAATCTTGATAAATCAAAAAGAATATCTGCTTACATGCTCGTGTTTGGTGCATTTGACTGATGCAGTCTCTAGTTTTCCTTCTGATTCAAACTTCTGACATCTGTCCCGAATAGCATCTGCAGTTGGTCTGTCACGTTATGGTTCGAAATATTATTAGATATGGCTAAACGCGCATTGTTTTGAAATGCATCAAAACATGTTCAATGGTTTGCCAAGCTTAAATTTGAAATACTATTTTAGGTGGTCTGTCAAGCTTAAATTTGAAATAACATTTTAGGTGGTCTGTACAACTTAAATTTTAAATAACATTTTAGATGGTCTGTCAAGCTTAAATTATAAATAACATTTTAGATGGTCTGCCGAGTAATAACATTTTAGGTGGTTTAGACTTCTTGATTCGTGAGGGAACATAGGTCCGCAACGACGCTCCTCCAACAGACCAGGTTCTGGCTGGTCCTCTTCAGTTCGGTCCATGTCATTCTGGCAGCCCTAGTCTCAGCCTCAATGCTTTTTTTCCATGTCTGCCTCGGACAACCAATTTTACGCTTACCTTGCGGGTTCCATTCAAGGGCTTGCCTGGTGATGTTGGATGCAGACTTCAGCAAGGTGTGGCCAATCCAGTTCCATTTTCGTTTTTTTTTTTATCTCTATCTCCATTGGGGTTTGGTTGGTTTTGTCCCACAAGTTGTTCATTGGAGATGGAGTCTCTGGCCATCTGATGTTTAGGATATTTCTGAGACATCTGTTGGTGAATGTCTGGAGTTTGTGGGTGTTAGTCTTGGTCACTCTCTACGTTTCCTAGCCATAGATTAGAAAAGACTTCATATTGGTGTTGAAAATTTGGATCTTATTCCGGGTCTAGAGGGCTGTTGTTCTCCAAATTGGTTTTAAGATACTGAAGGCGTGTAAAGCTTTGCTTATCTGGCGCTTGATGTCCTGATCTGTCCCTCCACCCCTGCTGACAACACTGCCTAGGTACACAAACTTATCAACCTCTCTAATGTTGTTGTTGTTGTTGTTGCTGCTGCACTGGATCTTGCCTTCTGTTATTTACCCTTATGATTTCTGTCTTCTCGATGTTAATCTGGAATTCAGTCTTTCCAGCTTCCTCTGCCACACAACATAGCTTCTCCTGCGCATCTTAAAACCTGTGTGAAAGGAGGCTGATTTCATCTGCATAGTCCAAATCCTCCAGCTGTTTTGTAAAATTCCACTGGATACCCGTCCTCTGCCCGCCATGGATCGTTTTATGATCCAGTCGACCACGATCAGAAATATTATCGGTGAGAGCAGGCAACCTTGATGGACGCTGGTTTGTATGGTGAAGGGTTCCGTCAGTTTCCCGTCGTGGATCACTTGACAGGTTGCATCTTCGTACATCTGTTGTATGACAGTGATAAACTTTGACAGAAAGTCATAGTGATGCAACAGTCTCCAGATGACCTCTCTATCAACATTGTCAAGTGCCTTCTGGAAGCTGACAAAGACTGCGTACAAAGTGGTCTGCCACTTTCGGGACTGCTCGATGATGATGTGCGTGGTTGCGATATTGTCCGTGCATGAGCGATCCTGTCGGAAGCCAGTCTGCTCGTCTCGAAGTGTCTTGCCTAAGGCGATCTTCAGCCTCTTGAAAATGATTCTGCTCAGTATTTTGCCTGGTATGGATAGCAGCATGATTCCTCTCCCGTTATTACAAGATGAGAGAACACTTTTCTTTGGCAGCTTTACGAGGTGTCCTCGCTTCCAGTCCTTTGGTACTTGTTCTTGTCCCTAGATCTTGATTAGAAGGGGATGAAGCATCTCAGTTAAGGTCTGGATATCAGCCTTGAGTGCTTCAGGTGATATTCCGTTAGGACCTGCTGCCTTGCCTGACCTGAGGGATTTTATGGCCCTAATGATCTCTTCCTTGCTGGGAGGGTTGATGTTGATGTCCAGGAGCTGAGTTAGTGGTGGGATGTCTGGCGGGGTGGGTGGTGCTGGTCTGTTGAACGTCTCCTTGAAATGCTCTGCCCATCTTGCTTTGCTCATCTTCTGTTGCGATGGCATTCCCATTCTTGTCTTTTACAAGGCGGCTTCGGTTGCTGTTCTTCCCGGAAAGTGTTCTGGTGATTTCATATAATTTTAGGTAGTCTGTACAACTTAAATTTGAAATAACATTTTAGATGGTCTGTAAAGCTTAAATTTGAACCAACATTTTCACTAACTAAAATTGAAATTACATTTTCAGTGGTCTGCCAAACTTAAATTTGAAATTACATTATCGGTAACATATATAACTTAAATTATGATTGCATTTTCGGTTCTTTGTCAAGCTTAGATTCGAAATAGCATCTTCGGTTGTCTGTCAATCAAAAAATTGAAGTAGAATTTTCGATGGTCTGTCATTATTCAATTAGCATCATAAAGTACTCATATTAGAAGAAACGCATATTAAGAACAGATTAAATGGACGCACTTTAAGAACGGATTAGATGGGCGCATCTTAATAATGGATTCGTTCGTGTTAATTTGATAAGTGTTAAAAAACATAGAAAGTAAAAACAAAAGAATACATCTGTTAGTTTGTTTCGATGGTTCACAGGAATGTGTTTTCTTAAGGGCGGGCGATAAATGCGAAGTATGAGAAAAACCTGTCTTAGAAAATAAAAAGAAATTTTAAAAATATTCCCACCCAAAATTGAAAAGACAATCCGTAAATCTGACATCCAATTGTCGGCGTTGCTTGAATTCAAAAGATTTGTCATTAAATTGCGCATATGTTAATCTCTGCTTTTTTTTTTAAATATTTCACGAAACATTATGAAAATTACTGATACCAAGGCGTGCCTCTCTAAAGCAGTGACTAAAACTGAGTTAATTGTCGAGAAATAAGAGCATTTTTTAAGCTAGACTGATACAATAATACCCCATGTCGTCGGAAGTTATATGCAGCTTTTTTTCTAAAGGAGAAAAATAAAACTTTAACTCAGACAAATATACGTTTATAGGAATAAATGATTTGGTATAATATTCAAAAGATAACGCTTATAGAGATACAATAAATTAGCGTAACGAAAAGAATTTATTCAAACAAGCTTCTTTGTTCAGAGTTAAATAATTCGTGCTTTAAAGATTCTCTATATTAAGCCACTTAACTTAGCGATTCAACTATCTTTAGTTGGTTTTATATGCAAACATGAAGAAAGGTAATAGACAGTTATTATTATCATGATCTTATCTTAGGTAATTATTTGATACCCTCTTAACTCATCGTCATCATCACATCGTATAAATGTGAAGAGTCTATTGTTTGTACCATTGTCGTTAACATTTTTTTTACAAAGAAGTCACCACTTATCTAGGCCCGGAGGTTACTCGAGGATAAGGGTTAATCAGTGCACGGTAGTCAATGGAACAACATCGTAGTAATCTTTTGTAGTTGAAATTTGGTAAATTGAATTAATCAAGGAAACGATTCATCAAGAACTTGCTCACGTTGGACTTGAATGCAATCATATTGTAGTCAGCTGGAAAGCAGGGAAAGGGAAAAGAGTTCCACAGGCGTGCAGTTCTAAGAAAGAAGCTTTGTTTATGGAATCTACGTTTAGGTTTAGGCACAGATAAAGAGTGGGGGAAATTGTTGATAGTGGTTTTAGCTAGACGAGTGTTTTTTTGTGAAAATCGAGAAAGGAAGGGCCATAGATTGGAGCTCAGACGAGCACTTGTCATGAAAATAACGATAAAGCAGAGAAAGGCTCGCAACGTCTTTTCTGTGGGAAAGAGGTTGCAGGGAAGAGAAAAGAGCATCCCCACTGGGCTAAAATGAGTTAACGAGAGATTTTCAAAACAGCATCTTTCCCGCCAAAAAATGTTTCGCTCTTTATTTATTAGTTAATTACAATGTTTTTTTTATTTCTATTATTTAGACATTCATTTTTTTTTATTTTAACGATATTTTTTGGAGTAACAAAAAAAAAAATAATAAACAAAACAAAACAAAAAAATTTAAAAACACAAGGAGAGATTCGATTTTTCTTCGGTACTTTTTTGTTTGTTTTTTAATTCTATTAATTTTTTTCTCTTATACCTAATGCACTCATGCATCATTTAAAATTATAATTTATCATTTATCAACATTTATCGTCGTTCTATCGAATTAAAAAAAAAATTTAACTTCCTAAATATAACAACAACAGCGACAACGAGATATAGTTTTTAGCCCCCCCACCCCACCCTCTCTCTCTAAATCATATTTAAAAAAAATATTAAAATTTATTTCCTATTGGAGGGTAGGGGCTCTTTTTAAAACTAAATCTCCCTCAGTATTTTCTTTAATTTTCTACTTTTTAGCGATTATCAAGACGTCCTAAAATGTGATCCCCTCATGTAGGACATTATTTCTCATTCTCACGTAACACTCGACACTACTTTTTCTACTGAATAAACTCTTCAAAATAAATTAAACCACTAACAACTTAGCCAGAAAGGTAGAAAACTCGATTTAGCATTTTTAAAAACAACAGTAAATTAGTATAAATATTTTTAAAAATATGCTGTCTGTAGTCTTGTTTTTGAACAGAATAAACGCCTTAAAATAAGTGGAACTACTAACAACTTAACCGGTTAAGTAGGAAACTGACACTTAGAAAATCAGTTTTATTAAAAAAAAACAGTAAATAAGTAAAAATATTTTTTAAATATTATAGGGATTATAGTCTCATTTAAAAACAATATCTCCTTCATGAACGGTCATAAAATGTGTTTTCAACCGATATTTATTCAATAAGCGACCAGTTTCCCTACCTAGCAAAAATGGACGCGTTTTACGGGTACAAGTTTTCCGGGCACAGTCTGATCACCACATACTTTGAAATATTTCATGTTTCCTTATATTTTGTTTGGTTTTGCCACAAGTGAAAATATAGATGAAAATCTCACAAGTTTATCAAAACTTTGGATAAAATAGATAAAGAGCAAACATTGAGAAGTTTGTTAACTTAAAAAAACAAACTTTCATTTACATTTAAAATACCCAAAATATATGAGATTCTACTTTTTTAGTCGATTATGTGTGAGCACACTGAAACGTTATTTTAGAATTTAGAATGGGGGTTCAGTTGTGCATATAAATATAATGTAAACTGATCCGATTTCGATACATTATAACTTTTTAAGCAGTTAAGTAATTTTTACCACTGATTCTAAGGCCGATCAGCAAAATCATACAATCACATGTAATTGCTATATTTTTCGTATTGCCACCCGTACTTAGGGTTAGTAGTAGGAAAGGGGTGTGGTTTTTGTGACTTTTAACAACTTTTTTATTAATACGCTAGCATGTATGTTATTTATTTTGTGTGTCACGATTACATCCGAGTGACTGTTGTTTGTTATGGATTCCTATTTCTTATAATAAATCATTTTACCACAAATTCTTCATAAGTTTTGGTTTCGATTTCGATTATAGCTAATGGAAATCCAGTGATCCATTTATGTTTATAAAAAAGTTTTATCAAGAATTCTTCATAAATTTTGGTTTTGGTTTCGATTATATCTGAAGGAACTCAAGCTGATGCCCCAAAGTCATATGGATATAATTTTTTTATTTTTTAAATCGCAACTTTATAATATACAAAAATCGACAGAACATTAACTCTATAATAATATATACGAAATCTGCAAGAATTAGAATATCATATTTAAGCGTACTTTACGACCTGGTTACATCGGGCGTCCCTGCTAGCTTAGATAAATACTTTTGCAGTTTTAACAAGAGTTACAATAATATCAGAGCATCTCTATTTACGCCATGAATACCAACATCAATATATATATATAATGAGTCCCCTGTGGATTTTTTTACATGGTAGCCATCACTTATCAAGGCCCGGAAGCCACTCGGGGATAGGGGTTATTTTGTGTACAATAATCAATGGGATAATATCGTAGTAATAGTTGGTATTGGAGATTTGATAAAGCGTCTTACTTAAGGGGGCGATTAATCAGGAATTTGTTTATGTTGGACTTGAAGACGTCCAAGTTGTAGTCAGGTGGGAAACAGGCAAACGGAAGAGAATTCCACAGGCGTGCACTTCTCAGAAAAAAGCTATGTTCATGGAATCTACGTTTTGATTTAGGCACAGATAAAGAGTGGGGAAAATTACTGACAGTGGTTTTAGCTAGACGGGTGTTTATCATGAAGGGTTGGCGAGGGGGGACCAGAGATTGAAGCTCAGACGAGCACTTGCCATGGAAATAAGGATAAAACAAAGACAGGCTCGCAACGTCTCTTCTGTGGGAGAGAGGTTGCAGGGAAGAGAAGAGAGCATCCCCCACTAAACCACGAAGTCTATTTTGTACTTTGTCAAGGCAAATCCAGGTAGTTGTTATTATTATTTGCATCTTGTTTTTGTTTTTGCTTTTGTTTTTACAGCAAAGCAAATCAATTTAATAACAACCAAATTTATTTATAGAAGAAAGGCATATAAAAGTTAAGCAAGCCCAACGCCCTCTCCATGTTAAAAATGGTTTTCCAAATAGTAACCTTATTATTTAGAAAGTCGTTCGTAACAATGGGGCCGTTCTTAATATTTTGTTCTTACATCGTTTCTCATTTTACCTAACAATCGTCGACTATTTTCAACTGTTTATGAACACTTTCAAGTAGCATGTTGTACACTAACGACGAATTGTTACAGTTTTGCTTTGTTTAAAATCAAAATATATCTTTTGTTGTCTTTCAATTTACAATACATTACAAGGAAAACACTTGAGAAAAAAATATACCCGAAATTACCCGAGGTTTTATGTAATAATTTGAAAACTAACAAAAAAAAAAAAAACAAAAAAAAAAAAAACAAATCTCTAATTCAATATTTATAAATATTAAAATTGTTAATCAAATAATTTATTATTCTACGAAGGAAAACACTTGAGAAAAAATATACCCGGAAATTACCCAGGGTTTTATGTAATAATTTGAAAATTAACAAAAAACAAAACAAAAACAAAACAAAAACAAATATCTAACTAATATATATATATATATATATATATATATATATATATATATATATATATATATATATATATATAGGGGGGGGATGTGTGTGATAGATCGACAATATGAGGTTTCGGTTCCCGAGACTTCCTAAAAGACAATAAACTATTCAACTGATAAAACGTTTACGAATGTACAGAGTTCTTATATGAAATAATGAAATACGTGAAATACACAAAACTCACACACGCGCGTTCGCAAACAAACAAACAAACAAACATACACATATATACATATTTGCGCACGCGCGCGTGTGTGCGTAAAACATTGTTAATCAAATAATTTATTATTCTACGAAGGAATTGAGCACTGTTGAAGTTAAAACTACAATGATATAATTTACGATATATTATAACCTTTACTATTATATAAAAAGAACTTTGTGTATCTGTATGTCTGCGAGTTCGTTCCCTATGGACTCGAAAACGGCTGCGTCGATTTTTATGAAATTTCACACGAAGGTACTTTATGTGTCTGGCGGTGTTTTTAAGTTTTTGTCGGAATTTCTTCGATAAGTATCGATAATCATTAATCGAAATAATCCGGTGAAAAAAATGAATAGGCAACGTTGACCAAAGTTAACACCTTACACAGCCTAACATCGCAAGTGGATTTGATAAGTTTTATTACCACACAAACCGAAAGGCCTAACATATAAATTGAATAGTAGCTTCTTTAATATGACAGGGGCGTGTTCGAAAGGAATGTTTCTGTTCAAAGCACAATTTCACAATGCTGGTTGACTTTTTCATTTTAAACTAAACTCCAAGCAATTCGTACAACCAGTAATGCCAGGCATATAAAATCAACAGTAGGTTCTTTGATATGATAAGGGCGCATTATATATAAAAATAATTTTATAAAATCAACTGTAGTTTCTTTACAGTGTAATGTAGACTACAATATATTGTGAAATTAGTCACTGCGAGAGGCACGTGAAGCTTCCTCCGGGTGCATCGCGTTGATAATTAGAACAAAGGTTATAGTCAAAAGTGTTCTGTTCACTTTTCTAAATTCTTGACATTTGATTTAGAAATGCCAAAATTAAATCAAATTTTTTTATCTCATCCATACAATGAAATCCTGCTCATTCTAAAAGTCGTGCTAAATTATAAATTATCCATTAAACTAACGAACGTAGTACCTAGACATATTAAATACTTTCCCATATGTTTTTTTCTAAAATATATTTTAATACTTAATATAAACATGCAAGAAATATCTCACATTTACACGCACGCCATCAAAGTTTATAAAACATTCTGTGGTTGTTTCCCTTAGTTTATCATCGTTAAACATTGTTTCTCATATCAACACATATGCAGCTTATAATTGCATCTTCATGACTTTACGCTTAAAACCACATTTTCTTAGCCTGTTGTACCTTCGACTTTTCTTAATGAAAATTATAATATTCAACGCGAAAGGATTCCTAGAGGTTACCCATATGAATACCAACATAATTAATAAGTAGTTATCTATAGTTCCTATTCATAAATACAACGCACTGCACTTTTTTAAACCTTTCTTTGTAGCAACTGAGTTTTTCTCAGGAATACATCCTGCATTTCAAGGGCCATCGACACGAATTCAAATAATTGTTATGTACTGATTTTCATATTATTTTGATTTTCTCTCTACTATTCTCATCTTGAGTGTTATTTTCAAAAAGATTCGGTCAATGTGACCTCTCTGACCTTCTTTAGGTGTATCTTTTCGAAATTGGGAATCTTTCTGTCGAACTCGGGAATCTTTCTATCGAACTCGAGAATCTTCACAGAATTTCGAATAGAATATTTTACTTAATCCACAGAGGTGGCATGGTCTCGTTTCATCAGCTATGACTGAGTAGAAGTCCTAAGTAATTTGCAGTTGTATTTTGAGTGTCGGCTGTACTGAAGATTGAACCTTCAACTCCCGATATCTCATTACGTGTGCCGACTCTCTGGTCACTAGTACTTGACAATGGCTTAGTGAAATCTTCGTTGAACACACAAACATCATTTCCCTCTCCAGATGCACTTCTAAAGTTTACGTATTGTCTATCCAAATATTACAACTATGAGATAATCAATTCATACCTTTTACCAGATGCATTATCGTCTTGAAGTGATCTTGAACCCGGCTCAACGTCTGAGCCACTTAAGCCACTTGCAGCGGTTACGATCGGCGAAGCTATTCCAGCGAATACGAGTGGAAATATTTGATGACAGAGCCAAATAACGACCCAATGTGCCGAGTTAAAAACCAGTAGCATCTTTTTCTTTTTTACAATACGTCCATACTTATCAAGACCCGAGGGCCACTAGAGGGTAAGAACCTCACTTAACGATAGATGTATAAAACGTTCATGTGTTTCTTGCTGTGAAACATGCTGACTCATATGAAATGCATTGGCATTTAGTAGTGATAGTTATTGTTTTTGTTAAGAATGATTTCGTTTTTCTTGTCAGCAATTTACCGGAAATGGTTTAACCAGGATAGAATGACTGTTTGACATGGAATAAGATTTCAAATCAAACCGGAAGTTGTTTGTACAAGTGTTCTAATTCTCAGATTACGATTCTAACCAAACAACACGAAAACAACACGAAAACAATAACCGCCATTGTACGAACTAAACATTCTTTTATTCACGATTTCCTGCTCGTCCCTTTTTTTTTCAATATTTATTTCTTAGTTTTTCTTTTGTTCACTTCAAGTGAGGCACAATGCCACTGAGACGTAAGCTGCTACTGTGATAGAGGATCTGTGCTGAAAGATACTCTTTCACATTACATTTACACTTCTGCATCTTAGTACGTTTAGGATAACAGGAAGCAGAAAGGGATTTCCAAAGGATAGCAATTCAAGCAAAAGAGATATTAGAAATCTCTCTGGCATCAGTGAGAGAATTCGATCCTGCTAATTGAACAGTGGAACAAAAGTAGCTACGTTTAGGGGCACTAGTGCAATATATTCGTTGGAACACATCTCATTAATATATTTGTAAAACAAACAGAGGTATGCAACATTGCGACGATATGGCAGAGGTTGGAGCCTGCATGATAGTATGCGACCAATTATATTAGTCAATTTTTTAAATATCAGGGAAGCAATATTCGGCAAAGTATTTATTATAGAGTTTAGACAGAGTAGGGGCTAGCTCAGCAGAACATTTCATTATTAATATATTTATTTAATTTTTTTTCAATTTTCTCGTCATTTGCATATAGATTTATTTTATTCTTATGTTATGTTAAATAATTATCTTCTTTGCATTATTTATGTCCTATGCTGAATAGGAACTGATTCTTTCACCGAAGCGTTTATTACCAAGTTTTAGTATTGAATATGCTGTCCCTTTATGACCTGCAAGTAAGGAGAGTAAATAATTTATGTGATGCAGAATCCACTAAGTCGAATCTATACACGTTCGCGATGTTCTATAAACTGACTTTGCATATATGTAAATCATTTATACGATAATGGCATACTTTGAAGCCTGCTTATCGGTGTATTATAGTACCGAATTAATGCATAAACACATCTAAGTAATGCCAATGTCAACAGAAGATAAGGCCTGGCAGATCCCGCGATCGTGTGTTGACTTCATATCTCGTATAAGTTTTTAAATCTCAATAAGCATACAACTTCACAATATTTTTTCTGCATCTCTACATATTTTCACACAACTAATAAAGAAAAATGATGTCGTGTCGTGTATTTTGACAGTAAAAAAACACCAAGAAAAAAATTGGACGTGTTTTCTGTTGTTTGAGATAAGAGAAATGCAAGATGACAAATGACGGTTATTTTATTGTACATCAAATCAACATCAAAAAATTAGTATTTAATTAATTTCACTCTTGGTATGTTTCTTGGTTTACTAAAAGCATCAGTAGTAGTTTCTATTATTAATGGTCATGTAGTATCTGTCTAAACTATACCATCACTTCTATTAATGTACTATTGCACTATATCTGAATGCTCTATTCATAAGGGTAGTATTTAACTTTTTGTTATGATCTCCCCAGGCATTATCGTTTTATTTGGGGATTATGTATGTAGTACCTATACTGTGGTTATGATACCATACTTCTTGTCTCCTCCTATTATTGAGGTGAGGATTTTTTTTTTTACGGTATAACAAACATTGTTATATTATAAATTTGATAATAAAATTGGGATTGATTTTGTATGCGATTGATTTGTAGATCAGTTTGAGATGTTTTTTCTTATGTACAGCACTTGATCTTCGGAAATAGTCACATATTTAATACTGACCATGTTCGTTTTAACGGGTGGGGGGATGAATGTATTAATGTAACCATAGCCGTATATTTTTTCATCAAATAAATTCATATGCACACACTTCTCAAATATCTAAGTTTTGTTTACTATCTTTAAATAATTCTGTATTTGGTTGGTTTTGTTTTGTTTGTTTTTTTGTTTTTTGTTTTGTTTTGTTTTCTTTATATTCACTAATATTAAACAGATTGCATCATTTCGGAATGGAGTTTCTTAATTTAACTGTATCTTCGTTCTATTATTGAAGAGCTCCTCACTCGACCTAGCGGCTTATATTTATATTCTTTATAGGAAACATCACATTAATTTAAATGTAAAAATGAATTCATTTTCTACAGTAAACTTCTTACATGTGCTTTCTAGGTAGCCTCCTTAATTCCCGTATGAAATTGGGCATTTTTTGTCATATTGACGTTATCTAAGATCAGAAGAAACTATCGATGTTAATGTTGTATGGCTGATGATACTATATGAAGGGCGATGTCGAGCTTGATGTCAGTCTTGATGACATATTTGTCCTTTGCTCATGCAGTATTGCTGCAGTACAATATTTATACCGTATGAAGGTTACAATTTAACGCATAGCTGAGCTGTTTCACCATTTTGTAACTGACGGTATCCTGGTGAGATAATTGCTAGAGGCAATATATATATATATATATATATATATATACATATATATATATATATATATATATATATATATATATATATATATATATATATATATATATATATACGAGCATTTCAGACCGGCATTGCCCGGGTATTTCGAGGTGCGTGTTGAGCAAAAAAAAAAAAAATGTAGTAGGAAGGCAGGTTCGAACCCGTACCGCGAAGGAGGAGAAGAACGGGGGAAAAACGTAACGTCCTTGCTGTTACGACCACAGGCAAACCGGAAGTGACGTACGCTTAAATTAAGATTTAGAAAAATCTTTGTAATCTGTTTTCTTATAGAAATTTGGCTGTTAAGGAGTGGAAGTTCAACGATTTGACCTTTAAGTACTCTACCAAACTTCTCCGCTAATTTTGGGTATAAACAATTGAGATTTAGATATAGGTTCCTTGGACATGGATCTAACTTACTAACTTGATTTGAGCTTAAGACTATAAATGTTAAAGGGTCATAATAGGGGTCAAATAAAAAAGAAATTACCTCTGCGGTCTCTACCAAATTACTCAGACAATTTCTCTGTCTAAACATTTGAAATTTTACATAAAGGGTATTCAGAGATAGGGCAAGTTTTTTCATCGGTTTGGGTCGAAAATTTGAGCTACAAATATATAAATCTATGTATGTTTGCATGTCTGCCTAAAACTTTCGGCAAAGGCGACGGATTTTCACAAGATCAGTATCATTTTGAAGCTCGACCCTTCAGACGACAAATAAAAAAAAATGGCTAAAAACATTATTATCTTCACCCTCAACTGGGCACTTTTCTACAGGCAGGGGTTAATTTTTCGCCGGTATTTTCGAAAGTCATCCCCTTTTTTCGATTGTCTAGCCTTAATTAAAACCTACGTCACTTCCGGTTTGGCGGTATTCGTAACAGTAAAGACATCACGTTTTTTTCACGCTCTTTTTCTCCTTCGTGGCACGGGTTCGAGCCTGCCTTCCTACTTCCACTTTTTATTTTTGCTCAACACATACCTCCAAACACCCGGGCAATGCCAGGCACCCATGCTCGTCTATATATCTATAAAAGTGAACGTGTCTGTGTGTATGTCTGATTACATTTTCTGACGCAATAACTCTGTCAATTTTAAGCCTACAGACCCGAAATTTGATATACAGTGTACTGAGATTTTAACCTACGTCACTTCTTGTTTGCCGGTGGTCGTAACAGCAAAGATGTAAGGGGTTTTCCCGTTCTTTTCCTCCTTCACGGTACGGGTTCGTGCCTGCCTTCCTACTACCCATTTTTTTTTTTGCTCAACATACACCTCCAAACACCCAGGCAACGCCGGGCAGAAATGCTAGCATATATATATATATATGTTAGAGAGTGGATCAAGAGAGAGAGAAAGAGAGAGAGAGAGAGAGGGAGGTGTGTAAATTATATTGTAGACACGCTGACTGGAATCAGGATCAGCTGATCGGATTGCGTGTGAGTCATGTGATCAGGTTAGCTGAATCGTGGAGATTTGGTTTGGGCGTAGAGTACTACGCAAGCCAGAGATTCACTTTCCATCTTCTGCGAGACATCTGGAAATTTAAATAAAAACTATAAAACAAATTCATCGTGTTGGAGTGAAGGAATCTTCGTCCAAAACAGGTACAAAGTCTCGCCTCTAAGACGAGAGATTTCCAGATGGACCAACATCCAAGACGCAGAAGATATGTCTGAAAATACATGACATGTCACACACACATTCACACTTTTTTTATTATTCAATTTTCACCCCAAACAAGGCACAGTGCCACTTTGAAGCAGGGGGCTATTATCAGGGACTTAATTAGCAGGGTCATTATGAAGGGAGATGAGTAGAAAGATGTTTGTTAACATTACACTTGAACTTCTGCATATTAGTGCAGTTGGGAAAGCAGAATCCCGGAAGGGAGTTCCAAAGACCCGCAGTTCTGGGGAAGAAACTATTGGAGTAAAAGGCTTTCTTGCACCTAGGGATCTCCACTGTAAAGGGATGAGACTTAGTAGCTTGTCGGATTTGTCGGGGGTAGTTACGTCGGGGAGGTACAAGTGTTTGCAGTTCGTCAGAGCATTCACCATTAAAGTATTTGTAGAACAGGCAGAGGGATGCAACATCTCGTCGATGGGACAGAGGCTGCAGCCTAGATGACAGTTGAGGACCTATCAGGTTGGCGACTCTCTTTTGAACCCTGTCCAGGAGTAAGAGACAAGCAGCAGATGCACCAGCCCAGATGTGACAACAGTACTCCATACATAGGCGAATGGTTGCCTTATAGAGGTATAGGATACTGTCAGGCGTAAGTAGTTTTCTAGCACGGTAGAGGGAGCTAACCTTCCTTGCAGCAGCCTTGGCAATGCTCTCAATGTATCTATTCTAGTTGATATTCCCTGTAAACTTTAGGCCGAGGAGTTTAAAAGAAGTACTTTCAGGCAATGTGTTCTTGGCCATTGCTAATGGTGGTAGAGAAGGTTTCTTGTAGTTATTGAAGGAAACAAGCTTAGTCTTAGCAGCATTGAGTGTGACCATCCATTTTTGTCCCCATTTCACTACAGATTGGAAGTCATCCTCTAGTGTTTCTGCCATTTCCTTGGATATGTGTTCATTTGTTTTCCCCTCATATCTGTTATAGAGAGTGGTGTCATCAGCAAATATACCCATCTCCGAAACAATTTTATCAGGGAGGTCATTTATGAATATCAGGAATAATAGAGGTCCAAGGATAGATCCCTGAGGTACTCTCGCCTTTATGTCATATTGTTTAGATGTATGACCGTCGAGGAGAACTTGGATTTTTCTCTTACTTAAGAAGGATTTAATTACATTATGAATTCTTCCAGTGATTCCATATGATCTAATTTTCCTTAGAAGACCATCGTGCCATACCCTGTCAAAAGCCTTAGATATATCAAGGGCCACCGCTCTACCCTCCCCTTTTTTATCCAATGAACGGTATATACGTTCAGAAACTACAGTTAAGATATCTGCTATTGAACGGGCTTGCCTGAATCCATATTGTTTGTCAGTCAGGAGTTTAGCAGCTGTTAGGTACTGGACTAGGGCTTGATTAACTAAGGACTCAAATATTTTGGCGAAAAGCGGGAGGAGGCTAATGGAGCGATAATTTAGTGGGTCAGTTCTTTCACCAGAATTCTTGAAGACTGGTATCACAGAGGCGGTTTTCTAGTAGTCGGGAAAGCAAGATTCGTTAAGGCATTTATTGTAAAGTTTGGAGAGAACTGGAGCAACCTCAGCAGAGCATTTTTTTAATAGCACAGCCGGGATGAGATCTGGCCCACATGCTTTTGAGGTGTCTAGGGTTTTTATAATAGCATGTACCTGAGAAGGGGTGATTTTCAAATCGTATACTGTGATGTCTGTTCGCAGAGGAAAATCAGGTAGGGAGTGGTGTACCGAGTTCAGTGTGGAGTTTGAGGCAAACGGACTGGCAAGCAGATTAGCCTTGTCAGTTGCCGTGCAAGCAACCTCATGATTGTTTGATAGTGGGGGAATAGTTGGCTGTCCATTATTTACTACGCTGTTGTAGATTTTCCGAAAATCCTGGGTTCCTAATTTCTGTGCTTCGATGCGTTTTTTGGTGGTTTCAGAGTAATCTGTCTTAGCTGTGTCTATCACTCTCTTACAATTATTTCTAGCTTCTATAAACGTCTGTTTATTTAAGCTGGACTTATGTCGGTTGAATCTGCGGAATGCATGCTGCCTTTGACAAATGGCAGCTGAACAAGCAGAAGTAAACCATTGGGGAGAGTGGGGCTTGCTATAGAATTTCCGTGTGGGAACATGTGCTTCAATTGCAGTTTTGAACCATTCCGTGGTCTCATTTGCATACTGTTGCGCTGGAATAAAGATATTTTGCCATGGGACATCTCTGATGAGTTCCCTTATGGCTTCCCAATCAGCCTTTTTGTAATACCTCGTTGTTTTGAGTTGTAGGTCTTCAGTTTTAGGGCGAGAATTTAGGCTGATTTCTACCATTATCACAGCGTGATCAGCATTTCCGAGTGGGCTGTGGGCATTTGTTCTGCAGTCATCGGGAACCGTTGTCAGAAAGAGATCTAGAAGTGAGGCATGTTGATCTTGCTGGTCTGGGAAACGTGTCGGAAATTTAACCAACTGAGATAGGGAATGGGATATAGAGAAGCTATGGGTTGTGCTACCAGCTACGTCTGTGTGATTTGAGAATCCTAGCCAGTTAATGTGGTGGACATTGAAGTCACCAAATACATGTATTTATGCGCTAGTATCGAGGGAAAGTGCTATATCTATGCTGTCTGAGACTTTGTTTATTAGGGTACAGTCTTGGTTTGAGGAAGAGCGGTAGAGAAAATACAAGTAGCTAATATTGTGTTGCATATTTAGTCTGAAGCACATAAAGGCCTGGTCGTCTGATTCTAGTTTTATTTCTCTAGTCAGGGGGAGGGTGTTACTAATATAGACTCCAAGCCCATGCCTATGTCTATCCGAGTCCTTACGGTAGAGTGGGAGATAACCAGGCATGTTAAAGTGGTTAGAAGGAATGGAGGAGTGAAGGTTAGTTTCTCTTAATGCTAAGATATCCAGGGTGTTTACAAGGAGAAATGACTCAACATCATCTAAGTTAGTTCTGAGCCCGCAGGTATTCGTAAATGCAAGCCTCAAGGGAGGAGGCAGGTTGGTTATCTTTGGGTTTGGTCCTGGTTTTAACATAACTTTTTCTTGAGCTGTCATTTCATTTTATTTAGAAGTTTCAATTAGGGTGAGTGAGTGAAGGGGTGCTGGACAAGTAGTTGTGCAGAATACCAGACATGCAATACAAGTAGACCATCAACTGTCCTCACCCACAGGATTGTGACCTCAGGAAAGCCCACTGGGGATGAATGCAGAGTCCCTTTCCATGCGCGACATAGCACTACAAACATCCCGATATTATACAACTGTTGATGGAGCAGCCGCTCTAAGCGCTACCAAAGAGTTAGGGCACCTGTACTATCAGTCGGAAACAGCAGCCAAGAACTGTCAATCCGGTACCCTCAATCCATTAGGCAAAGCCAGCCCAGTCCAACTGCACCGACATATATGGCACTGAAGCACCACACTCTGTCCAGTTTAGGGGGATGGGATGTGGCGGGAGCGGGGAAAAGCGGTGTTCATTGCCTTAGTCAGGAAACAAAGTCAACCACTGGGTGATTCAGACGACTCCCTGTGATAGTACCTCTACGCCTGGCCAATAGGCAAAGAAGGAGTGTGAAAGCCGGGCGATAGACAGAGTCTATCTCCTCTTTAAGCAGTTTAGGTTTGCCAACCGGTGATTTGTTTGAGTCACCAGCTCTAGGAAGGTTGTCGTCCAGGACTGAAGAGGCCTCCCTCCCCTAGGTTTAGCTTCAGAGTTTTCCTTCTCCTAGACGGATGACCTGGGAAGATCTACGCGCCTGGGTCCTAATCCAGGTATTTCTACGACCCCGCATGGGTAGTTAATATTAATTGGTTATTTAGGTTAGTATCTCCTGAAAAAATCGGGTATTTAGGTTAACTTCTACAGAAAATTTTCACTCCTCAAACGTAATTAAAAAAGAACATTACTATGCTTTCCATTTTCATTTTTACTGGGAGAGGTTATAGGTAAAAATTCATGCAGTGGAAGTAACTAAATTTGCAACAGCATTGGATTGAGAGAGACGAGTTAATGTATGGTTAGATATGGTTTAGTAAGTTTAGGAATGTATGGTTAGATATGATTTAGTAAGTTTAGGATTAGGATAAAGTGTTAAAGTATGATGAAAGATAAGATATATGCTCAGTATAGATACAAGAGAACATTTGATATGGAGTACAGTTATACCTTATACATATAGGTTATTGCGTATTCTGTAAGTATAGTTAAATATAGATGGATGGATAAGTAGCATGTTTCATTGTATACGAATGCATGGAATTTTAAACAGTTTGAGTAAGTTGCCTTCAGACTTCAACGAAGGAGGATGAATTCGCCTTTCTCTTAATATCCGGAACTTTGTATTTCAATGAGTACCGGTTTAGTTTGTGTAATAATTATTGCAATACTATATCTTAACAAAGAGATATTAACGGTTGCTGTTCATTATAGATTACTTTAAGTCTATGCATAGGACTATGGCTAGTAAGTATTTACTTAGAAGCTTAGTTATGGGTTAGGAGTTATAATCAAAAGCATGCCTAAGAAATCTTTAGGTGTTAATGAATATTGATTTACGAGTCTGTTAGGGTCAAGGGCGGAGAGCAAGGGCCCCTCTAAGTTACGTGAAACGGATTAGGTTTAGTGGCAACTTAGGAAATAGAGCAGTTTGATTTGTTAGTGATCAAGAGAAAGAAAATTTAAGTAAAAAAGAAAAAGGTTTGTCATACAAGACAGACAAAGCAGTCATCTTGGAGGTAAAGTATCTATAGGATATACTTAGTATACAAGCAGCGGTATTTTGCAGTTTTGAGAGGAATTATAGGTACAATAGTTTCATGGTTTATTGTACAAGTCCGTAGTCTAGGTCAGGGACGAAGCACTTCTAATATTGTAACTGGGTTTATCTTATTTTTAAAAGTAGTTGAATAGAGTATTATGTGGTGTTCTACTTAGCTTAGGGATAGAATGAAAATTTAAGGTAATATTCAAAGTGATATAAGGAATTTCATGAGGATTAGACATATGATCACTGGATGTTGAACTGCTCAGGAGAATTCTTGTATCTAATCAGAAGGATGTCTTGGTGATATAAGATTTGAGAAATTAAGAGTCTGAGGATACAGAAAGTTGTGAGCTGATGAGGATACAGTATAGGCGATTATATATAGGTAGCAAAGGTGGTTTAGTTTAGTACGCACGCGTTGTACATATTAAGTATACTGCTTCAGTTCTATCCTCTATCGTAAAAGAAAATCCGTTTGTATTTCGGTTGGCAATTTTGTCAAGAGAGGAAATTTAAAACAGCTTATCTCATTTTTGATGATATCAGTTTACAGACAATTGTGCAGACTGATAAATTGTTGTGTAAGACATAGGAGCCCCTCATCTTGGTATTTTGATGAAATGACGGATCAAGAGTATAGGTTCGGAACAGGTGTCTGGAGAGGAAATGGCAGTGTACAAGGTAGGGGGGTCACTGATATCTTATTAACGTTATTTTTATCTAATTTTTTCCCTATTAAAAAAATTGCCTTTCGATGGCTGATTATATTAAGTATCGTACTTAAATAAAGTTTTCATGTCCTCTAAATAAATTAGCATAATTTCTTCTTTTTTTTTACCGAGTTTGTTCTTACTATAGCATTTACTTATTATTTAAGTGAAATGGGATTGTAAACTGCGAAATGGTCTATTTAAGTGGAGATAAATTATCGGTTACAATATGCCTGGAAATGTAAATAATATTTGCTTAATTACATGCGAAACAGTTAAAAATTTAAATTTAAAAGCATATGAACAAATAGGCAGAACAACTATACGATCACACAATGTTAACCCTGATTAGATCACACACGACATTAAGGCTGATAATCACACACGATCCCCTTTATGTTATGATACAACGCAACAAACTCTCAATTTTGGTGACCGTGGACCAGTCCACCCGTACAAGGGTGGAAAGAAAAAAAAATCGAGCCTGGAGGTTACCATAAAAAAATATTATATAGACCCAACGAAAAGAAAAAAATATTGTACACTTAGACATAAAAGATGAAAAGATAAAGAAAAAAAACAACGTAGGGTTCATTAAAAAAAAAACGCTACGTGACAAAACAAAATATAGACGCAACGAAAAAAAGAAGAAAAATAGACACCCTAAAATTATGTATGGATAGATTTATATGCTAAATCAAGAAGAAATAAGAGAAAAAAAAACAGAGAGCTCTCTCGACATACAGATAACGAATTGTTGATTTTGAATATGAAAATTGAAAACACAGAAAGAAAAAATATTAACGTTATGGTGTAGAAAAATAAAAAGAAGAAATTGAAAAAAAAGATATATCGATCTACATACTGATAATAAATTTTTGATTTTGAATATATATAGTCAATGTGTAAAACAGAAAGAAAAAAAGAAAAAGAAGAAATAGAACATATGAATGTAGTTACAAAGTGTGGTGAAATGACCCTTTCACATTACCAGAGAGACGTCAATCAAAAATATTTTTATGAGTTAGAAGTTACACAATTATATACATTTAAAATGTTGTAATTTTTAGATTGTAAAACTCGGTGTCATTTGTAAAGAAACAATGGACAGGCTGCCAATGTGAAAAATTTTTTTCTCTCTAATTGTACGGGTTTTTTTTTTTTATTTTCTTAGGGATTTTTTTTCCTGGTGTGGAAATTGTATGTAAATCGGTGTAAACTGTTTTATGAAATGTTAAAATGTATTTTTTTAGGAAATGACAGGAGAGGCCATAATAATAACTCGGATAAGTAAAATGTGATTTTTTTTCTTTTTTTCTTTAAAAAAAACCCTAGAGTTGGATAATTTTAGTTTCCATCGATTTGAACTTTTGTTGTGTGAAGGATTGTCTGGAAGCTTATAAGTGAGTCGTTTTTGTTTTTTGGAAAACGACTATGTATTTTAATTGTAAATGTCTATGCATTTTTTGTAAACGACTGTAATTTTTTATTTTTGATTTTTTATATTCTGTGAGGTGGTAAAGGTGGTGTAGCTGACCCCAGAATTGATGACGTAGACAAAATTGGGTTTCCATGAAACTGTGTTTTGTTATTTGGAGTTTTATTATTGGTGAGATGAGATTTTGTGAATGCTTATAATAATTTTTGTTATTTTCATTTTTTATATAATTGATGTTTTCTCGAATCGATATGTTGCGGGATTTTCTTGTTCTTGACATGTATTTTTTTCGCAGAATGGAGGAGGAGTGAATCTTTGCCTTGTGGGGTTTATTGAAATAGTGAAAAATTTAAAAAGTAAGAACATTTTGTTAATTAAGTAATAATGATAGTAATAATATTAATAAAATTGGGAAAAGGAGAAAGAAATAAGATTTTAGTAGTGTAAGAAATAAAAAAGACACACTACTGGGTTGAATAAGGGTCAATTAGTTCTTAAGTTTTGGAAGAATTAAAGGTTCAGTCGATATTTATTCTAATTCGAAATGGTTATAGAATTTTTTTGTGTCTCGTTTTTTTTTCATGGGATTTTCTCCGGATGCGTAGTCATTATTAGGTATATATATTAGAATTGAAATGATCTAGGAAAAATAAGATGATACTGGAAATGGTTGGCTTAGAATAAATTAGAATTTTAGAGAGGGGACCAAAATAGCAATTACGCAAACGGATATTTTGGAGAAGTTTTTTCAGATGTGATAAGCCAAAAGAAAAATGTTCTTTTTTTAATAAATTGGTTTTTATATATTTTTTTAAGTCCCTAAATATTTTTCGCAACTTGCCGGGAAAGCATTAGAGATGCCCCATAGGAGATAGACCCTGTAGTAATTAAGTGCTTGAAAAAAAAGCTGGTTGCACCGTGAAGATTCCAAGCAGAAGGTAAGACTTAGCTTAATTAATTAGAGACAGGCATGGAGAGGATACGAGAATCCTTAAGGGTACCAGGGACCCATGAGAGGCAGTACCACAGGCAAATCACATATAGCTTTATGAGGTGAGAGAAAAGTAAAATATATCGTAGGTACGTAAGAATATATAACCTTATATTTTTAGAGACGCATGAATGTGGGATATCTTTTCTGGATCTTGGAAGCTCTGATGAGAGAAAAGAAAAATCACAAAAATCGGGCCATTAGATAGAATTTAGTGCGCAAATAGGTATTTTAGCGCAAAGGAGTTAGTTAGTTAAGGGTGATATTTTCTAAGTCTTCATCAAGTTCTAAGGGTCCAAGGAAGGAAATCCAAGTGAATTAGTGGATGAAAGGTATATCTTAAAACTTTGGAAGCCAACCACGAAGATTATGAGCTTTGAGATGTTCCGGAAAAGATAAGTTAGTTACAAAACAAAAACAAAGCTCTAATTAATAGAACAACCATGTGGAAGAAAGGATCAAGGACACATTTGGACGAAGAGTCGTCGATTTCGTAAAGAGGTAAAAAAAGAGACCTCAGTTTACGGCATAAGGGTGGCTGGATGAAGCAGCTAACATGAGTTATAGGAGATACTACCCTACACCCAAAAGGAATATGCCAGGGAGATCAGATAGAGATTCTGGTCTAAAAAATAAAATTATGAAGTCGGTTGGAAAAGAGCTGACTTGAGAAAAAAAAGATTCGTTTTTTTGTTTTATGATCTTTCTTAGCCAAGTGGTTGTTTAGATATAGAAAAAAATGTACTAGAATTTAAACATGCCTACATATTTTGAAAATAAGGATAGATGGAATGTTAGAGAATGGACTGAGAGAGAGAGAGAGAGAGAGACAGACAGACAGACAGACAGGGAGGTGTGTAAATTATATTGTAGACACGTTGACTGGAAGTCAGGATCAGCTGATCGGATTGCACGTGAGTCATGTGACCAGGTTAGCTGAATCGTTGGAATTTGGTTTGGGCGTAGAACGCCACAGAGGGCTTGTCAGATGTCTCCTCCGCTTCACTGGGGGGAGGGTCGCTGACGTGGTAAAAACGAGCCCAAGAGTACTACGCAAACCAGAGATTCACTTTCCATCTTCTGCGAGACATCTGAAAAGTTAAATAAAAACTATAAACAAATGCATCGTGTTGGAGTGAATGAATCTTTGTCCAAAACAGGTACCAAGTCTCCCCTCCAATACGAGAGATTTCCAGATGGACCAACATTCAAGACGCAGAAGGTATGTTGAGAAATACATGTAACACACACACACACACACACACAACGACATAGGAAAATATAAGATGATCACACACAACGTTAACTCATACTAAACGATCACACACGATCCCCTTTATGATGCAACAAATATATAATATACTCCATCTTTTCTAATCCCTTATTAGAGATAACAACACAACATATATATATATATATATATATATATATATATATATATATATATATATATATATATATATATAAAGCTGAACGTCTGTGTGCGTCTGGTCACGAAGAGGCTCCTATATGGTTGACTATTGTAGAAAACTGATCACATATAATGATAGAAGATGTATCGAGACATATGAATGGGTATGTTTGATCTGGCATAATGATGATTCATTAAAATTGTGGGGTCTGCGTATGCGCCTGGTCCACAAAGTATGGAAATAAAAAATTTCAAAATTAAAAAAAAAACATTTACAAGTGTTTTTGATATAAATGTACATAATAATACTTTAACTTAAATAGGGATGGTATAATAAAATTTTGGGGTCTGCGTTCGCGCCTGGCCTCCATAGAATGGAAATAAGCACGAACTTTAATAAAGACTTTTCATATCTATCTGCGTAAGTATACTTTGATTATTATGTTTCAGTTTGAAGAAATATGGTATAATAAAATTATGGGGTGTTCGTTCGCGCCTGACCTCCAGAGAATGGAAATATGTCACAAAGTTTAACAAGGTTTTTTTTTAATATAAATTCACAGAATATTGTGAAAAGTATTTCAGTTTGAACAGGTATGGTATAATAAATTATGGGGTTTATCTATTTTATTTTTACTTTCATCATATTTTGCTTTGGTTTTGATACCCCCAAATTCGAAGCTATCTCTTTATAACCCTTCCTTTTCATAACCTATCATACTTTCATAAACGTCCTTTTCATAACCTATCATACTTTCATAAACGTCCTTTTCATAACCTATCATACTTTCATAAACGTCCATTTTCTGTAAGCTGTTTTTGAACCCAGTCAACATATATATATGTGTGTGTGTGTGTGTGTGTGTGTGTGTGTGTGTGTGTGTGTGTGTGTGTGTGTGTATTTATGTGTGCTTGTGTGTGTATTTATGTGTGCTTGTGTGTGTGGGAGAGAGTTAGAGGGGATGATTGCTTCTTTAAGCTTCAGATGTCAGCATATTGACCCCTGTGTGAGGGAAACGCTGATTCTTTAGAGATGGTTGAACTTGTTTGTGGCGCCGGAGCTTTGCGATGTAGATTTTTCTTAGTACTGGTTTCCCAAAAAGAGTCAGGCATAAGATTGGTTTTTGATGTTGGAAAAGAACCAGCTACCCAAAGAGGGGCAGTTTTGATTGGGACACAAATTAAAATTGCCTTAGTCTAGAAAAACCTCCATCAGACAAAAATGCAGGATCAAAGAAAATACCAAATCCTGTTCCTAGCTGACGAAGAAATTCAAAGTGTTGCTCGTCTCTTGGACATTAATAAACTTGAAAAGCAGGCAAATGTCGACTTCATATTTGATGGCTTGCGTCGTTAGAAACTCTACAATGTAAATGGTGAATAAAACCGGGTACAACATTGATCTTGACGGAAGATCATTTCTGAGTCTCTGATGATGACGCGCTAATTTACCAGCTGATAAAACAAACAGTTTGAAATGCTTCCCATGATATGTCTGCTTACAATTTCAGTTCCTAAAACTATCAACTGTTTTAAAGTTGTTTTGATATTCTGCCTTAGGTTGGACGACTTAAACTTTGCAGGTGGACATTATGGCAATGTTCTCGTCGTGGGGCTTTCTGTGACATAGTAGTGTATATCCTACACACCGCTGCATCCCTGTAAGTGCAAGTACATAATAAAAAAACCTACGTTTGTCACATTGGGTGTGTATATCCTACATAAACATGTATGTGCAACATATGCGCAGTGCCGTGTCGTCTAGTGGTACGTATACACTCTAACAATGTATGCATAAATTGCGCTGTCATAGTCATTGTGTTTGTCTACAGTATAAATGTGTCCACACGTGCATGTATGTATAAAATACATATTTATTGTCATTGTGTTAATGAGTGTGTGTGGAGAGGTTTAATACATTCAAATAAGCAGCTCACACTAAACGCGACAGATAAATATTAATGATAGACAGTTCCTTAACGGGCTACTAACCTCAATTCATGTACCTTTTCAGCTTTATCCCGAATTTTTTTCGGCTGACTTCTTGTTTTAGTTCTATTCTCTCGTGAACAAAGAACCTTTCACATAATTGAGTAGCATCATGCAGTTAACATTAAACTATTTTTTACCAAACTAACCATTCCACCAATGCTTTTATTATGGGCACGGCTAGTTTATCCATTTATCCCCAAGTAGATTCTAGCTACAAGAAGGTAATTTAATATATACCTTTTATTTCAGCTCCATGTCACCGTGGCGTTCGGAGTCGCACCCCAAGTTCTCTTTTCTAGTTTTTGCATCTCGGCCAAAAGTCTCTTTTTGCACCCAGGATATAAGTAGTCGTCAACTCGCCAAGTGAATCTCTTGATCCAAACTCGACTCTCCAATCTGGAACTCACTCTCGAATAATACGATATTTGTTATATATCCTGAATATTTCTTGGTTCGTAATGCTGAACCATTCCGACAATTTAATTGTGTCATTCATTACATTTACCCAAAATGTCAACCTTCTGTTATTGTAAATTCTTCACTATTTCAACGATTTGACTTTTCATTATTGTTACAATTTATTTATTTCACTGGCCATTCATTCGCCAAATTATACCGCAGTAATAAATAATTATACCGCAGTAATAAATAATTATACCGCAGTAATAAATAATGGCCAGTGAAATAAACTGTAGCAATAATGGAACCAAATTGATGTAAAACTAATTTCAGTTTAGAAAAATTGTCGAATGTAAATTGTTTCTGAAACTTTCAATTTTATTATAATTGCTGAGAAAAAGTTAATTCGATCGATTGTTTATATTTTCTATTATCTGGATTATTCGGAATACTTTTTTTATCTTGGTTGTAATTTTCACAATGTTTCGGTCGATATAACATCCGACCTTTTTCAGATTTGCTTCGAACTCGAGACCCCAACTTGTGGGCTTTGGGGAGCCACCCTTTAATTGCTATTGTTGTCAAGACCACTCTGACTCAGAATGGTAGTACCTGTTAGGGTTGCAACTATGGGTTAAATAGAAACCGACTTCGATAAAACAAATATATTCTATTAAAATATTGGTCTTCAAAATCACCGGATACGGCATTAAATAAACTGAAAAGGTTTGATATGCCGTAAAACAAAAACGACCAACCAACCAACTGAACTCGGGAATTTGCACAAATTTTCGGACAGAATCTTTAATTGAATGTAGATTGTTCTTGTTCCGTCAGCCATAATCGGGTATTTTTTTATTTCCTTGTCTGTTGTTACCGACTGTAGTGGGAATTGAACTTTAAGCTCTCAGAGAATTGTCACTTAAAATTGATTGTACTCAACGCTCTTATCCGTTGTTCTATGAGTTTATTCCGAAACATTACTATATATATATATATACTTAAATCCTTCGGATTGGATGCTTAATGTAATAATTTATTGGAAAGAAATGCTCGCAAGACAGTTCTACGCAGATAAAATAAGGGAAAACGAAAGAAATCAAAAAATGGGAACATAAAGACCGCCACATGTTTCGCTAAGTTCTTATTTTGGAGCTGCTCTGATCTAATTACCTTCTTGTAATTGGAATCTACTTGGAGATAAATAGATAAACTTGATGTGCTTATTATGTGAAAGCATTGAATTCTGTAAACTCTTTTACTCTATTGGAATGGTTAGTTAGGTAACAGAATTTCAAGACTTTTCAACCATACTTTCATTCTCGAAGTTGGGTTTCTGTAAGTCAGAACTGCTAGATCATCATCATCATCATCATCATCATCATCATCAATAAGTCTCCTGTGTGTTATGAGTAAGTTGCTGGAATCCATATTAAATAGAGAAATAGTCAATCACCTCAGCAGAGACAACCTTCTTAGTGACACACAATATGGTTTCCGCTCTGCAAGATCTACCGCAGATGTGCTGACGGTTATATCTCACAGGATTAGTGAATCTCTTGACAAAGGCTTCCTTTCCAGGGCAATTGCTCTTGACATATCAAAGGCCTTCGACAAGGTATGGCATAAGGGCCTACTTCACAATATTTCCAGCTACGGTATCACTGGAAATGTTTTCTCAATCATTAAATCATTTCTCTCCAATAGGCTCATAAGAGTAGTCGTAGATGGACAAAAATCGGAGGCCTGCAGTATTAATGCTGGAGTCCCTCAGGGGTCAATCCTGGGCCCAACTTTCTTCCTGATCTACATCAATGATCTCCCTAAACACATACTTAAATCATTCGTTGACATCTATGCTGATGACACGACCATCTACGGCAACACATCAAAGGCTGTAAATGACAAAGTTCTCTCTGATTCTCTCTCCTCTGATCTCGAGCGCGTGGTTCAGTGGGGGAAGACGTGGCTGGTTACCTTTAATGCATCTAAAACCAAACTCCTATCCTTACATCATCAACGCTCTGATCCCCATCTGGCATCAATTGGGATGGATGGCTCTCGTCTGGGAGAGGCCCCGTGTTTTGACAAGCTTCTGGGTTTGACCTTTACTCCTGATCTGAAATGGAACACGTACATCAAGACTGTTGCCAAGGTCGCTGGAAAGATGGTGGGATCCTTCTACCGCTCCAGAAGATATCTCACTACTGATGCAATTCTCTATCTATATAAAAGCCAAGTACGTCCAAGGATGGAATACTGCTGCCATATCTGGACAGGAGGTGCTAAAAACAGCCTATCCTGCCTTGACAGAGTACAAAATAGACTTCGTGGCTTAGTGGGGGATGCCCTTTTCTCTACCCTGCAACCTCTCTCCCACAGAAGAAACGTTGCGAGCCTATCCTTGTTTTATCGTTATTTCCATGGCAGGTGCTCGTCTGAACTCCAATCTCTGGTCCCCCCTCGCCAATCTTTCACTAAAAACACCCGTCTAGCTGAATCCACTGTGAAAAATTTCCCCCACTCTTTATCTGTGCCTAAATCAAAACGTGGATTCCATGAACAAAGCTTTTTTCTTAGAACAGCACGCTTGTGAAACTCTGTTCCGTCTGCTTGCTTCCCACCTGACTATAACTTGGATGTCTTCAAGTCCAACGTTAACAAATTCCTAATGAACTGCCCCCTTGAGTAAACACTTCATCAAATCTCCACACTAACGTAATGTACTTGCAATAACCCTTATCCCTGAGTGGCTTCCGGGCCTTGATAAGTGGTGACCACTGTGTAAAAAAAAAGAAATCATCATCATCATCATCATCATCATGTTTCACTCCATCCCAATTCTTGCTGTGAATGTTTTCTTTAACTGCTGATTGTTTCAAACTTTTCCCCTAATTCATGACATGTAATCTTGCTCCACCAATGGGGACCTCTGTTATATTTCAGCTTCACTTTCTTATCTCAGATAAAAAATTCTATACAAATTAACATTCATATAATGGTTTTATACAAATTAACATTCATATAATGGTTTTATACAAATTAACATTCATATAATGATTTTATACAAATTAACATTCATATAATGATTTTATACAAATTAACATTCATATAATGGTTTTATGCAAATTAACATTCATATAATGATTTTATACAAATTAACATTCATATAATGGTTTTATACAAATTAACATTCATATAATGATTTTATACAAATTAACATTCATATAATGGTTTTATACAAATTAACATTCATATAATGGTTTTATAAAAATTAACATTCATATAATGATTTTATACAAATTAACATTCATATAATGATTTTATACAAATTAACATTCATATAATGATTTTATACAAATTAACATTCATATAATGGTTTTAAACAAATTAACATTCATATAATGATTTTATACAAATTAACATTCATATAGTGATTTCAGTGTTTCTCGATTATCGAAAACAGTGGAAAGGCAATGGAAATATCACGTGGTTGAATATAAAACCCGGTCTGCATCTGCAAGGGGCACAGCAGAATACCCCAAGAGACGAAATTCGTCTTAGGCAGAGCTTGTAAATAATCTTTGCATGTCGCATACTGGATGTGGCCTGTTGATATGAGTCCATCATTAATTTTTCATTAGTTTTTATTTGTTTTCTAGTTTTTGCTATTGCAAACACATAAACACGAACGAGTGCAACACACAAGGCGCATGCATGCATATATATATATATATATATATATATAGAGAGAGAGAGAGAGAGAGAAAGAAAGAGAGAGAGATAGATAGAGAGAGAGAAGGAAGTCGCAAACAAATGAGGGAAATATATAAACATTTAGATACAGACTATGAATTAGGAAAATAGGGTTAGCAGGTCAAAGAGGAAGTCGTGATACAGCTAGAAAGAGAGAGACGGAAAGGCGCATAAACATGAACGGGTACAATACACACGCTCAAACGCACACACACACACACACATTTATATATATATACCTACACATATATGTGTTTGTGTCATCTAAAGACAGACTATTTCGCTGTACCAGAGCTCTTCTGTGCGGCTATATTTTTTATATATATATATATATATATATATATATATATATATATATATATATATATATATATATATATATATATATATACAGGGGGTGGACAAAATAATGGAAACACCTTGAAAAATTAAAGACATTTATTTTAATATGGTGTAGGTCCACCTTTTGAAGCAAGTACAGCATTAACTCTTCTAGGTATTGATTCATACAAATTCTGAATGGTTTTCAAAGGAATTTTTGCCCATTCTTCCGTTAGAACAGCCTCCAGTTCTTTTAAAGACGATGGCGGTGGAAATCTACTTCTTAGTTGAACCTCTAAAATCGACCATAAAGGCTCGATAATGTTAAGGTCTGGGGATTGTGGTGGCCAGATAAGATGTTCTAGTTCATCAGAGTGCTCATCGTGCCATTGTTTAACAATTCTAGCTGTATGAATTGGGGCATTATCATCTTGGAAAAAGGCATCTCCATCAGGAAACAGTTCCCTAATCATAGGATGGACTTGGTCACTCAAACTTCTCAAATAGTCGCGGCTGTTAATTCTTCCATGAAGGGAGATCATTGGCCCTGCAGATTTCCAAGAAATGGCTCCCCAGATCATCACAGAACCACCGCCATGCTTGACGGTTGGGAGAAGGAAGGTTTGATCATAAGCTTCTTTGGATTGTCTCCAAACGTACATACGGCCAGAGGTCGGAAATAATGTAAAAGAGGATTCGTTAGAGAAGATCACATTTTTCCACTGTTTTATTGACCAATTCTTGAAGTTTCTACACCACTCTAGGCGTTTTGAAACATTGGTTTTTGACAGAAGAGGTTTTCTGATTGCAGCTCTTCCATGGAATCCAGCCTTGTGCAGCTCCCTGCGAACTGTTTTTGTAGAAACTGGGTTCTGCAGGTGCTCATTGAGTTCAGCAGTGATTCTAGGGCAGCTCCCTGCGAACTGTTTTTGTAGAAACTGGGTTCTGCAGGTGCTCATTGAGTTCAGCAGTGATTCTATGGGCAGTAGTCTTGCGATCTACTCTCACAATTCGGTTTAAAGCTCGACAATCTCTTTCAGACAGCTTTCTCTTTCTACCAGAATTTTGCTTGGCCAAGGAATTTTTCCTTCTTTTTTAAAAGCAGTCATCACTTTTGATACAGTACCTCTTGAAACACTAAGCATTTGAGCAGTTTCGGTTACACTAGCGCCTGCCATACGAGCTCCAACAATTTGTCCTCTTTGAAAATCCGAAAGGTCTCCCATTTCTGTATATTATGATAATACCTGTAAAAAGAAGAAACAGCTATTTTCAATACCAGCTTCACTAACAACATCATAAAACAAAACACACAAAAATATTTCATTTTTTAACTGTTCAAATCATATTAGAAAATTTCAAGTCAAAATGTCAGGTGTTTCCATTATTTTGTCCAACCCCTGTATATATATATATATATATATATATATATATATATATATATATATATATATATATATAAAATATATTTTGTATGCAAAATCCGATCTCGCATTTTGCTAATTCCTACCGTCTGATGAGAAGGAAAGTATTTCTTCGAAACTCCGCGGATTAAGGACTATCAACTTATCAAATGTTTCCTATTCAGATTAAATGTTTTTAACTCTGTTTCAAAGTGTTTTTTAACATGTTTTATTAACTGTTTGCTCGTATATATATATATATATATATATATATAAATTTTTGTATATATATTTATATACGTATGTATATGTGTGTATGTATGTATATATATAAATATATATATGTATAGATATATTCAAAATTTTGTATTCCTTGTCGAATAAAAAAATTGTTGTAATTTTTTTAATTTACTGAATATGAGAGCAATGGAAGTAGAGGAAAAGTAGAGAGTAGGGGGTGAAAAGATAGGGATAGAATGAGAAATAGAAGAGTGAAAGCTAGGAAGATGGGGAGAGGACTATAAAGAGGCGGAAAGAGAGAAAAATAAAGTGAGGTTTAGTTTGTAAACTCACGCACACCCAGTAGGCATGAACGGAAAAGAAAACTGACCTCGCCCTGTCGTCAAAATTCATGGGAAAATATATCAATGTCTTTCTTCAAGAAGTCAGGGATATTTAAAAAACAAAGCAAAATGGCGTCGCATACTTCAAATACAATATGGTGACGCCCCAAAAATGTGACATCTGTTTTACTCTTATTTCTCTTTCGGCCATTTTGAAATTGATTTACCATAAATACTTGTTTACACGTTCTACTTCTAAGACCACCATTCGCCCATGTATGGAGTACTGTTATCACATTTGGTCTGGTGCATCTGCTGCTAGTCTCTGGCTCCTCGACAGGGTTCAAAAGAGAGTCGCCAACCTGATAGGTCCTGAAATGTCATCTAGGCTTCATTCTCGGTCCCATCGACGGAATGTTGCATATTTCTGCTTGTTTTACAAGTATTTTAATGGTGAATGCTCCGACAAACTACAAGCCCTTTTACCTCAGTCAAGCAGCAAAATCCCACCCCTACACAGTAGAGATCCCTAGATATAAGAAAGCCTTCTACTTAAATAGTGTCTTCCTAGAACTGCTAGACTTTGCCACTTCCTTCCCGTTTTCTGCTTTCCCAACTGTACTGATATGCAGAAGTTCAAATGTAATGTGAACATACATCTTGCTGCTCATCTCCCTACATAGCATCCCTGCAACTTATGACCCGATACATCAAAGTGGAAATGGGCCTGGGCTGTGGGTGAAAATGGAATAATAATAATAATAATAATAATAATAATAATTAACAAAGACCGAGGAGTAAAGGCACTTACCAGACCTCCACTGGACAGTTGCGGTATGATACTATCGCCTCCCGGGGAGGGTTACTTGGTTGAGGAACATCTTGGGAACGCAACCAGCTCCCCGAGGAATAAACGATATTCAACAATATCTAACGATAAGCACATGTTGGAAACATCAAGGAAAACGGGTCGATATGTCGTCGGCTATAACTGTCTGGCATGAGTCGCTTCTTGTGTGTTCGTTGTGTCGTTACAAATAGCTTTCTGTTATCGCATAAATGGCAGCTGAAATCGAACACTTGTAAAAAAATAGCGAACAAATGCATTTTTATAAAAATATATATAATTTATTTAAGAGTTAATAAGTAGGAAGCATATTTATTCAACACATTGCGTGCACACCAAACTACTATGTCCTCCATGTATGGGGTGCAAACTTCAACTGTTTTTATGATACAATCATATTTCAATTCTCTCTTTCTTCATTGAAAGAGAGAGAAAGGGAGTGAATGAGAGAAATAGAGAAAGAGAAAGAGAGAGACATATGTTTGCTCCTTCAACGACATCTCCTCGGTTCTAACACAATCTTTTACACTTTTCGATCCTCTCCCACCATCTTTCCTCTTTTCATACAGCCTTGCTACGCTACTTCGAATGTGAAATATGCCAAACATTGCTAAAACATATCTTGTTTTGATATCCATGGCATGCAAATCCTTGTCAAACCATTCTAAAATTCCCGCACTGTATCTCAAAACACTGATTGCCCATGCATTTACTGCTTTCATTAGTTTTCCTCCATACAGTTCCGACTTTGCAATTAGTTTCACTCTTCTAAGATACTCCTTCCTGACTTTTTCCTTCATTTCTCTGTGCATTATGCCTACACCCTCCAGCACTCCCAAATACTTATATCCTGTATCTTCTATTTCTTTCATGATTTCTCCATTTGGCAGCACTATTCCATTCGAATGAACCTTTACTCCTCTTTTCATCACCAGCACCGCACACTTACTAATCCCAAACTCTATCCCAATGTCTTCTGTGTATGTCCCCACAAGTTCTACCAGTCTCTCAATTTCTTTTTCATTTCTACCGAATATTTTTCAAATCATCCATAAACAGTAGATGGTTGAGGTGTCTGTCACCAGATCCAAAGTTATACCCCAGTTTTTCTCTCTTCAAGAGGATGCTCAGTGGCATCATTATCATTACAAAAAGAAGTGGCGATAACGAATCTCCTTGAAATATCCCACGTTTAATGCCAACCTGCCCCATCTCCTCTCTGTTTGCTGTCAGCACCGTTTTCCATTGAGCCATACTTGTCTCCAAAAGCCTTACCACATTCTCAGCAACCTTCATCATCAATAGTGTTTCACGTATCCATGAATGAGGAACCATGTAATAAGCCTTTCTGTAATCGATCCATGCTACGCTCCGATTTCTCTTCTTCTTCTTCGCATCCTGCATTATTGCTTTATCAATTAGTAGTTGCTCTTTAGTACCTCTCGAGCATTTCCGGCACCCCATTTGTTCGTCAGGATAAACACCATTACTCTCTAGACGTTCAAAAATTTTCTCCACAAATATTCAGTCACCAGTTTCCACATCAATGGCAGAAACGTAATTGGTCTATAATTATTGGCATCTGTTCCTTTTGCAGGATCTTTCCAAATCAGTGTTGTTCTTCCCTGCACAAGCCAATCAGGGACATCTCCCACAGCAGCTATAGGTGGATAAAGGAATGAAAACTGTTTAAACTAGAAGCCCATCACTCCATCTGGACCATGTGCCTTCCAGTTTGTCATCCTTCATATGCCAGCTTTAACGTCATCGATGGTTATCTGCTGCATTTATGATAGCCTTTCTCTGACCTCTCCCAACCAGCTAGTCTTCTCATTATATCGCCCTTCGACAGACCAAATCCCACTGCAGAACTTCCTTGCATCTTTTGCATTTGGAGTGTTGTTATTTCCGTCCTGTTTACTAAGATTTAATTCTTTATACAGCTGAGACTGATTGTTCCGCAAAAGGTTGTTCTGCCGAAATGCAACACTTTTTCGAACAAAATTCCTAATGTTCGTACCAGCAGTGTAAACCTTCTCTTTCAACATTGTTAGAACGTTTATTGTTCCTTTTTCCAGCAATCTATACCTCCTGTCAAGATCATTCTTGGCTTTCTGTCCTAGTTTAACTCCTTTTTTTATTTCTTCGATTCTACCAATGTCTTTCCACCACCGTTTAATACTTTCATCAAGCCGCCTCTGCTAGTGTGACCTTCTATCCTTCATTTCTCTCTCTTTTTCTTCTGTAATAAGCCAAGACGATTCTCAATAACCTATGACGCTGCATAAAGAAGCCTGTTAAGTTCCGTAATCGATATGTTCTTTCTTATGATTTTGTGAATTATGCCTTGAATTATTTTTACCTCGTTTTTCATCTTCCGCCTATCACTACTCTTCATACTTGGAATCTCTATGATCTCGTCTCTAAGAAGAACCTCTCTTAACTTCTGAAGTGCTTCTTTTTCTACAGAAGTCAAAGTTCGAACTTCATCGCCACTTCTCCATACATCTGCGCCTTTCACTGGCTCCATTGTCTCAGAGTCAATGATCTTATCTGCCTTAGATCCTTCAAACTCTTTTTCATTACTTACCTTAATCATAGGATTCCATACCTCCTCAGTTTTCCGCCTCCCATCATCGCTTACATTTCCCTTCTGCACTTCCACTCTCTCAGTTCTTTCATCAGAGCTAGTTTCATCAATTTTATTCGTCATTCATTTCATTCCTAACCATCCATTCAATCTCTCCTCTTGCAATCACTGAAAATTGGTTGTTATCTTTAATTAGTTTTAACTGGGATATCAAATTCGCGACATTTCTAGCTCCTCTTCCTCTCGATTCCCATTCTTCCTTCACTTTTCGGATACATACACCAGATTTGGTACTGCCACTTCTTACAAAGCATTCCAACAGTACTCTTCTTTCCTCATTCGTCCACGTTTTTTTTTACATTTGCTCTTCCAACACCCTTCGTGTCTTGGTACCATTTCTGGCAATTCTAACTCCCCCTATATCCAGCCACATCCTCAGAATTTCGAACAGTTTTATGATGACCACAGGTCCCACCCTGTTGACCAATGGGACACCTACTTGACGTGAGATCATCACAAGATGTTCTAGCCTCATTCACGTCGTTATTTTCAATATTTTGATTTGACATTCTCCCATAAATGGGGTTAGTGAATTTAAAGTTACACCACCACCGATAGTTTTATCGAGACATTATCTCTAGGAGGGTTCCCCACCAACGTCAAAGATCCCCTCCCGAACTTTTTCCTCCATCACCACGACTATTCCCATTACCACCGCCAACAACAATAGAAATAAAATCTACAATGATAATAACAACACTAATATCGGTAGCAATAATATTAACAGCAAAAGCAACAATAGCAATGGCAGCAAAAACAACACCTATCATTACAGCTACAGTAATAATAAAGACATACCACCACTACTACAACCACCACCACCACTACTACTACTAGCAATAATATTAGTGATAATAGTAATAACCAATAAAGTAAATTTTGTTGTTTTTTAAATAATAATAATAATAATAATAATAATAATAATAATAATTGTTCTTGAGACGCCTAATAATTAACATAGGCGGGTGAGTGAGATATATAAAGGTATCAATCACCAATACCGGGGGGGATCCGGCAACGACCGTCAAATAGGCAAGACGCTTATGCTGCCTCCAGTAAGACATGAAACACGCCACCTGCCGGAATATCTCCAATTGAAGTATATCTGAAGGCATGTAAATATGTATATAACTTTTCTTCCTACTATATTATTGTATACCTTTACTTTCGTGTTCTTGTTAATTATTTGTGCAGACACAACAGTGGCGGCAGGAATTCGAAAAAAGACTTACGCAGGATAAAATCCACTATTAAAACACAACAGCGGCGTCGAAAATTAAAAAGAAAAAAGACTTACGCAGGATAAAATCCACTATTAAACACAACAGTGGCCTCGGGAATTCGAAAAAAAGACCTACGCGGGAAAATGCACTGATAAACTCAACAGTGGTGTACGAAAAATACGTACTTCAAGAAAAAAATATCTACTGTTGAACACAACAGTAACATCGAGAATTTTGAAAAAGATTTACTCGAGAATTCACTGTTAAACACAACACAGTATTCGAAAAATAGTTTACGTGGAAAGTTATCACGATCGAAAAAAAAAAAACAAAAAAAAACAAAAGAAAAACAAATGAAAGTAACTACAAAATTGTCGAACTAGTTATTCAAACACTGGATACTTGAAAGCAAAATACCAATAACCATGTCAAAGTGACTACGAAAGTAAAAGAAAAAAGGGCGTTTTCGCTAGCAAAATACCAATAATCATTTCAAAGTGACTACGAAAGTCAAAGAAAAAATAAGGTTTTCGCTAGTACATCGTGAACTAAGTTATGCAAATTGTCTTGCTGGAGAAAAGTGACCATTTCAAAGTAACTACGAAAGTCAAAGAAAAAAAAAGGTGTTTTCGCTAGTACACTGTGAACAAATTTATGCAAATTGTCTTGAAGGAGAAAAGTGATATTTTTTTTCAGCTGTACCAAGAAAGGTTTTTTTTTTCTTGTACATAATCAAAACTTAATGGATTAAGAGTGAAAAAAATAAAATACATTTTTTGTTATCCCTCAATAGAAAACGGGAAAAAGGAAAGGTTCAATGCAAAAAATAAAATATCGATAGAATTCGGTTGACACAAAAAGAAAAAAAAGCGAACCTAAAAACGTTTGTTCGTAGTTATTGTAAAAAGTGAATTAGTAAAATATACTGTTTTTTCTAATCTTTGAAATGAAAAAAAAACAAGATGGAGGAATTTGCTCAAATAATGACACAGTTAATGCAGAATCAGCAGATCCTACATAAAGAACAGCAAACGCTATACGCAGAAAGAGATGATAGATAAAATGAACGACTCATAAAATGCCTAGAAAGGCAGGAAGAAAGGTTCCCGCAGATTCAACTTGAACAGAAAGAACTATTAGAAAGATTAACAGCTAATTCCATACAAGAAAGTAATACAACCTTCTCCAACACAACAATTGTTAACAGCATAGATGTGTTCACATACGTATTGGAAGAGGATAAAACTTTTGATGCATACTTAAGAGGTATGAAGATATTTTCGAAACAGACTGCGAAAACTGGCCAAATGGAAAGAAAGTAAGTGTATTACTTCGAAAGCTTGGTACCAGTGAACATTGCAAATTTGTTGATTTCATATTACCAAGGAGAACGAATCAGTTAGATTTCGCTGAGACCGTAAAGCTTCTTAAGGAGTTATTCGGACCGAACCTGTCTCTTTTCCACAAGAGATGCTCATGTATGAATCTTAAGAAAACTGATGAGCAGGACTACCTGACATACGCGTCAGTAGTAAACAAAAACTGCGACAACTTCAAATTATCGGAATTCACGGTGGACGATTTTAAATGTTTAATCTTTGCACAGGGTCTAGTATCCACAAAAAATTCAGAGATCCGAAGACGCGTTCTCTCAAAATTAGAGATAGAACAATGCCTGACATTGCAGAAATTAGCAGAAGGTTGTCAAAGGGCAGTATCACTAAAAACGATTCTAGGGATATAGAAGAAGCAGGAGTGGCGTACATTGGGAAGATTAAAAAAACTGTCAGAAACTCAGAACAAAGAAGTTTTGAGACTAGTCAAAATTCAAAAAAATACCCAAACTATAAATACTCAAATTATAATAACTACAGAAAAAGAAATTACGATAATAATCAAAGCAATTATAAAAAGACAGTATCAGATAATAATTGCAGAAGATGTGATGAAAAACATTTGGAAAAGGATTGTCCTTACAAAAATATCAGGTGCTACAATTGCGATAAAGTTGGACATAAGAGTGTTTGCTGCAGAACAAAAAATAGAGTACACCAAATGAGAACAAACGACAAAGGGAAAAATAATTAACGAAAATATGTATCAGTAAATATTTTCGACAAACAAGTGAAATTTCATATTGACTCTGGCTCGGATTTATCATTAATAAATGTCAACACTTGGAAAACGCTGGGTAAACCGACTTTTCAAAAGTCAAGTAAAGGTGCACGAACAGTGACAGGAGACGAAATAAAATTCGAAGGAGAGGTCATCCTGCCCATTAATTTAAATGGCACGAAGAAATTGAAAATCTTCATAATTAAAGGAAGCAAGAACTTACTGTGAATTGACTGGATTGAAAAATTCAATCTTTGGGATAAACCAATGAACGCTTTTTGTAGAAAAATAACCAGTTTCACCAAACATAAGAAAATATTAAAAACGATCTAAAAAATATTTACTACTGGACTGAGTAGATGCAATAAAATTAAGGCTTCGTTCGAGCTAAAAAAGGATGCAACACCGGTGTTTAAGAAAAAACGGAACGTACCGTTCGCCGGTTTAGACAAAATAAATAGCGAGCTAGATAGACTCGAAAAAACAGGAATCTTATCGAAAATCGAAACTAGCGTCTGAGCAGCTCCTACAGTGTACGTAAAAAATAAGTCGGAACAAATTCAGGACACTACTTCCGCCAGAAAAGGCTCACTCTCAAATAGAAAAAGAGGGGTTAAGCATTTTCGCGGTGATGAAATTCTACCGTTACCTGTACGGGAGACACTTTATACTGGAAACAGATCACAAGCCCCTAGTGACAATCTTCGGCTCCAAAAAGGGCTTGCCAGTATATACGGCAAATCGCCTACTCCATTGGGATACGATCTTACTAAATTATGACTTTCAAATAAAACATCTGGATTCGAAAAAATAGGTCATGCGGGTGGCCTATCAAGTCTTATACCGAAAATGGAGGAAACCCTTGAAGAGTCAGTAATTGCAGCTATACGTTCCAATTATGATGAAAAAACATAGTGGCGAATATAATAAAAAAATTACCAGTCACGTTAACCGATATAAAAAGGGAGGCTGAAAATAACGATGTCATCACAGACATAAAGAAATAAGGGAAAATGATGAAAAAACGCAAAGCATGTTTTCCGTATGCAATGATGTTTTATTATATAGTGAAAGAGTTGTTATCCCGAAAACCTTGCAGAAAAAGATCTTACGTGATTTTCATACAGGACACCCGGGTATAAATAGGATGAAGGCACTTATGCGGAGTAACGTTTACTGGTGTAACGTGGATGTGGATATTGCACTAACAGTAAACAAGTGTAAAGGTTGTGCGTTAGCCGCAAAGGCTCTACCGATAGTCCGTAAACCTTGGAAAAAACTGACCATCCATGGTCACGCATTCATATAGACTTTGCTGGACCGACCGAAGGACAATACTACCTAATCGTAGTAGATAGTTTTTCCAGATGGCCTGAAGTAAAGCGTTTCAAGAACCCGACGACAAATAACACAATAAGTTTTCTGCGTGAAATATTTGCACGGTTTGGTGTTCCAGGCATTATAGTCACAGATAATGGAACACAATTTACATCAAGTGATTTCAAGGACTTTTGTGACACTTTTCAGGGAAAACATATAACTGCACCACCGTTCCACTCTAAATCAAATGGATTAGCGGAAAGGTTCGTAGACACGATAAAAATTGAACTTAGAAAATCAATAGGGATACCGACGGATAAATTATTACAACAATTCCCACAGGATAACTAAGAACCCAAATACACCGTCCAAATTATCGCCAGCAGAATTAATGTTTGCTAGAAAAATAAAATCAACATTTGATAAATTAATACCAAAGCAAGCAATCGCCCATATAACTACGCACACATCACGTAAAAGGTTTAAACCTGGTGATCGTGTATATTTTAAATGTATGAAAAATAATATTTCATATTTGGAGTTTGGTACGGTAGATAAACGTATTAGCGACTTAGTCTACATGATAAAAGGTCCAAAAGGGATACAAAAAAGACATCAAAATCAATTGAGAAAACGTCATATAAAAGACAACGAGCATGACAAACCTGATGAAAAGGAAGATCCAATTCATATACTATACGAAGCGTTTGATATCGAAACACCACAAACCATGCCCGAACCGAGAAGATCAGGAAGGAAAAAAAAATTTACAGAACCAATTATAATGAACCCCAAGAGGAAAAGATATTGAAATCTACACGACTTCAAATCTTGGGAGGAGGGTGTTGTGGAGACGTCTACTAATTAACATAGGCGGGTGAGTGAGATATATAAAGGTATCGATCACCAATACCGGGGGAGTCCGGCAACGATCGTCAAATAGACAAGACGCTTATGCTGCCTCCAGTAAGACATGCAACACGCCACCTGCCGGAACTGAAGTATATCTGAATACATGTAAATATAAGTATATCTGAATACATGTAAATATTTATATAACTTTTCTTCTTAATATATTATTGTATATATTATTGTATACCCTTACTTTCCTGTTCTTGTTAATTATTTGTGCAGACACAACAGTAATGATAAAGATAGTAATAAATATAATGATGATAATAATAATAATAATAATAATAATGATAATATTTATTATAATAATAATAATAATGATAATATTTATTATAATAATAATAATAATGATAATAATAATAATAATAATAATAAAAATATTTATAATAATAATAATAATAATAATAATAATAACTGAGGGAACAAATCTACCGTTCCCTGAATAATAAATGGAGTTTGGCATGGAGAAGTGCGCACTACTAGTTATGAGAAAGGGAAAACTGGATACGACAGAAGGCATGGAACTAACCAACTAACTGGAGATGACAGCACTAAGGAACGATACGCCTATAAATACCTGGGAGTTCTGGAAGCAACACCATCAAAGCAACAAAAATGAAAGAGAAAATTGGAAAGGGATACCTCAAGGGAACTTCTGGTAACTAAATTTTATAGTAGAAACCTAATAAAAGGTATAAATACATGGGCAGTATCACCAGTAAGATACTCTGGACCGTTCATAGGGTGGACAAAAGAAGAACTGAGACAGCTCGATCAGAAGACCAGAAAACTCATGACCATGCACAATGTACTACATCAGCACTGTTCGAGCTGATATGTTTTTGTTTGCACCCTCTGTAAGTTCAGCAGCAAGCTATGAAGAACTTTCCTTCCTATCTGCAAGGAATGATCTTTTCAAATATTTGTCTTCCCTGGCAATTGTAAACTTTATACGGCATTGTTCTTTTTTTTTTTCTTTTTTTTTTTTTGAAAAACTTTGTTTCTTTTAATCGTTGTTTGAACTCTCTTCCTTGAACATTTCATCTTACTGGCAATTTCTACCTGAAAATATTCTTCCCACGATAAAGCAAAAATGTGAGCTTTTTTAATCTCTGGAAGCTGTTTCTTTGTCAATAAAATATACTGTTATAGTACTGTTAGGGCTTAAATATTACTTGAAAAATAAGAAACAACTTTTCGTATGACAATGAATCATTTTTAATATAAGAATGAATTTAGTATGAAACTCAGCTAAAACTCTTGAAAGAGGTTTTTAAGCAAATAAATACTAGAATCTACTGTTAAGTATTTTACTATTGCTCCCAAATGCATACTGTACAATTTTTAACCTTTAAATGCGTAGGTTTAAAATATTATCTAACTCATTATATTACCGAAATCATTGTATAAACAAAGAAAATTGCTCTAGGAAAATGCCTACTTCGGACTATTACCTTGTGATGTGGATTACTCAAAATACAGTTTGGATCACTTTACAACACTGCTATCAAAGGCATTCACTTCGAATTTTACCATGCAATTTGGATGTAAAGTTTTATATCCTTTTCATTAACTTCCCTTACTCTATGATATTTAAATTATTAAATAACTTTTAATTGTGATTTTCCATGTCTCACTAACTTTAGTAAATAAGGTGTTAACCATTATAATTATTTGCTAATATGTTCTCCTCTGAAGCGATGGTAGACATCGAAACCCTATAGGATAAGGAGTTATAATATTTCAAATGTATTCTTCGTCTTACATAGAATAATAAAAATCTTTTGATTTGAAATTTAACTATTTCACGTCATAAATTTTAAAATTTATTGAATGACTAAAATTTGATTTATTTGCTCTTTCTTGTATATCGAGCAATTTTTATTTAGATGGGATAATCCTTATAGAATATTACTGCCAATGATATTTTGTAAGATTTATAATCACAGGTTTCCATACCAGTTGATCGTTAGATAAGTTTATTCTGAAGAGTATAAACATTTATATGTATATAATAAACGTTATATATATATATACCGGAAGCCAAAAGAAAGTCCGCACTTGTAATTTTTTCAAAAACTGCAAATTTAAGCTAACTTTTATGTAACTCTTTAAACAAACTATACCTCATTTGATTGGGCTTTTATTCTTCTATAGTTTTACCTGTTTATATTTGACTTTTAATTGAAATATTCTAGCGTTCAGGTCAATTTAAAAAAAATAACTTCAAATTGAGGAGGCAAAAAGAAAGTCCGCACAATACAAATTGTTATTTAAATGTAACTTTAGGACATTAATGCAACATAAATACAACGGGACACAATGAACTAGTTAATATTTAGTATCATAGCTCTTTTTCAATGTGACAGCCTGCAATCTTTTGGGAATTCCTTGATTTAGACTGCAGCAATACTCCGGGGAAAGGGCATCTGACTTTTCTTAAATTTTTGTCCAAAGTTCTTCCAAATTTGAAATTTTATCATTGCGTAGCGGTTGCTTGATATAATACCATATGTTTTCGATAGGATTAAGGTCTGATGATTGTGCAGGCCAATCCAAATACGGACTATCATGCTCTTCCAGGAAACTCTTTACATTGCCAGCCGTTTGAATGGGAGCATTATCCTGCATGAAGATCCAAATTCCGACCAAAGTAGAAAATGCTCAACATATTTCTGTTGGTGGATGATTTGGGGGCGATAATTTAAGTTGGTTTTAAGCGAATTTGTTGCTGCAGACTTTTTTTTGCCTCCTCAATTTGAAGTTTCTTTTAAATTGACGTGAATACTAGAATATTTCAATTAAAAGTCAAATATGAACAGAAACAATTATAGAGGAATAAAAGGCGAATCGAATGAGGTATAGGTTGTTTAAGCAGACACACTAGATGACCTCCAATCTATAGTGGAATGGGAACAAAAATGGATGGTCACATTCAATGCTGCTAAGACTAAGCTTGTTTCCTTCAATAACTACAAGAAACCTTCTCTACCACCAATAGCAATGGCCAAGAACACCTTGCCTGAAAGTACTTCTTTTAAACTCCTCGGCCTAACGTTTACAGGGAATATGAACTGGAATAGATACATTGAGAGCATTGCCAAGGCTGCTGCAAGGAAGGTTGGCTCCCTCTACCGTGCTAGAAAACTACTTACGCCTGACAGTATCCTATACCTCTATAAGGCCACCATTTGCCCATCTGTGGAGTACTGTTGTCACATCTGGGCTGGCGCATCTGCTGCTTGTCTCTCGCTCCTGGACAGTGTTCAAAAGAGAGTCGCCAACCTGATAGGTCCTCAACTGTCATCTAGGCTTCAGCTTCTGTCCCATCGACGAGATATTGCATCCCTCTGCTTGTTCTACAAATACTTTAATGGTGAATGCTCTGACGAACTGCAAACACTTGTATCTCCCCGACGTAACTACCCCCGATAAACCCGACAAGCTACTAAGTCTCATCCCTTTACAGTAGAGATCCCTAGGTGCAAGAAAGCCTTTTACTCCAATAGTTTCTTCCCCAGAACTGCGGGTCCTTGGAACTCCCTTCCGCGATTCTGCTTTCCCAACTGCACTGATATGCAGAAGTTCAAGTGTAATGTTAACAAACATCTTTCTACTCATCTCCCTTCATAATGACCCTGCTAATTAAGTCCCTGATAGTAGCCCCCTGCTTCAAAGTGGCACTGTGCCTAGTTTTGGAGTGAAAATTGAATTAAAAAAAAAGCAGTTACATTAAATTTAGTTATATTTTGCAGTTTTGGGAAAAATTACAAGTGCAGACTTTCGTTTTGCCGGCACTGTATATATATATATATATATATATATATATATATATATATATGTGTGTGTGTGTGTGTGTGTGTGTGTGTGTGTGTGTGTGTGCGTCTATGTGTGGCATTATATATAGTATGCGCTATATATATATATTTATATATATATTTATATATACATATATATATATATATATATATATATAATTTTTTTTACTCATGTGTATTAATATAATGATGTTTGTAGTTACGCGTATGATTATCAATATTCGTATTTTTTTAAATTATTTTTAACGATATCACTATATTTATTATCACCACATGTGTTTAATTATAATTGAAGCAAAATGAAATAAATTTGATGAAAATAGCTTTTTACATTTTTTTTTCTTTTTAATTTATTTTACCTTTTTGTTCAACGATAGAGGAATTGTTTTATATGCAAATGGACACTATTTTTATCAATTTGTTTATTTATCAGAGTGTATGCTGCGTTTTTGTGATGATGTCATAATTTGGATACGTTCGTTTTCTCTCGTGTTTTGTTTATACATTATCATTATTTTTTTTTGTTCGTTTGTTGGTCTGTTTGTTTTTCATTTGTACATGTTTCTAGACGTTGCCAGAAAAGGTAATGTATTTCTTGGGAGAATGAAGACAGAATAAACATAGCTAATCTCTTTTATTTTTTATTTTTTTTCGAGATGTTTGGGTGCGAAATAGAATTAGCAATGTACCGCGCGATAGGAGTGAGGCAGCACCGACTAGACTAACAACAAATAAATACATAAGACGTAACGGCACTTGTGTGTATTATTATTATTTTGGGCAATTATTTTTGTTTTCATTTTTTTAAAGAACTCTTTAAAAGGGAGACAAATCAAGAAGACCCTGTCCTAAAGTGCCAACGTTCAGCGTAACTTTTACTTAAAATCAAAACAACTGCACCAAAGTAATACAATAACTACAAAATATAAAACATTAATTATCAGAATATTTATTTAATAAAATTAAAATTAAGAAAATTCTAATAATACAAAACGAACCATTAATTATGTGAACATTTATTGAATTTTAATTGAATTAAGAAAATTCAAATGGCACAAAATGAAGCATTAAACATCTGAATATTAATTTCATTAAAATTAAAGAAAAATTAGTTTTCTCAAAAAACAAGTCATGCACTTTCCAATAATGACTGTTCCAGACTATTCAAGTTAAAAGACATCCATTTTTATATAATGACAATTTTCATTCATTTTAGAATTTCTTCAGTTTTATTTTAATTAAATAAATTTTCAGATAATTAATATTTTATTTTGTATTTACGCGAAACTAACATTTTCGGATAGAATGTATTCGAATTATCTTCCCCTCAAAGTAGTTCTTAAAAATTAAAAACAAGAAAATGTCTCCTCGAGTAATGCACAAGTGTCCTCGTAACTCATAAAAAAGAACTGCCTGAAAACGTCGGTATGGAGCTCGTCGGTATGAGCTTCATCGAAGCATCCATCAAGTCCCACCATGCTGAAGTTTCCGGGATCAAGTGTGGCTATATTTGGATTTTCCATGTGAATGGATAGCAAATGAAGAGGAAATTTCTATTAGAAGTTGACGTTTTGAAAATTAACCTCGCGTTTTGGGAAGTTGAATCACTAACATGTGCATCGATAACTTTCTCAGCTGAGCAGATACAGAAATTAACTTGATCTAAGCACACAACAAGCAGTAAACTCATAGAACTACTACAGTGTGCTCTGGTAATTTTATTTAAAATCATTAAGACATAAAAAGAAAAAAACAGTAAAACATCAGACTCATTTATTACAGCAACAAAATTATTATATTCTGGTATAAAATTTTGCGCTCTGCACTTGAAAGATTAAACACACATTATTTACTGTTATGGGGTTAAATGGTAATAAGAACGAAGGAACACAGGATTTTTAGGAAACGAACATTTATTCACATATATTACAGGCAAAGACAGGTTGAGAGTACCATACCTCAACGGTGGGTGTTTGCACACGGCCTGCTTCGTCGCGTACAAATTTCAGACTCCGGGCACCGGTCCTCGATACCGGAAGTGACGTCATGAGATAGTCCATTAATCCTATGGAGGGGCGTCTCCCACATTTACTAAACTTTAATTATTTTACGAAAACCTTCGTATTAATGCTCAGCATGTTTAATAAACGACTATGACATACAGGCAATCTCTTTTAATATACTAAGGCCATTCCAAAAGTAAGCCATCCTATTTTTTAACTTAAAAACTAAAATGTTGAAGAGCTATGAAGACAGGAGTAATAACATTAAAACGAATGACCTTTTGTGCTCCAGAATTTATTCTTCTACATAGTCACCATCATTCTCAATTCACTTTCCCCAGCTATTTTTGATGTCGCGGTCGTCAAAATACGGAACGTGCGTTATTACTAACATCCTGTTTTCCACTCTAAAGTCGACGAACCCGTCTTTTAACTGTTCTGACATCAACTACATCGGCGTTGTAAACGTTCGGTAGGCGCCGGTGTATGTTGATCGGTTCATTTTTTCCTGCATGGAGGAATTTAATGATGCATCTCTGCTTCTGGCGCATTCCATGACAGAACTGTTTATTAGCGTCTGACCGTCAATATCTGCAACAAAGAGATGAAACTTTCAGGTAAGAGATGCATGTTCAGTAATCATAACAATACAAAATTCAATCCTTTTGATCCATTTGGGCTATAATAAATAGGAATCATTACTCTTGGAACGTTCCTTATATATATATATATATATATATATTACATAGGCATCACCACATTATCAAGGCCAAGAGGCCACTCAAGGATAAGGGTTAAAGATTGTACATTAGAAATTGGACAATATAGTAATCATTAGTAATGAAAATTTGGAAAATTTGATAACTTATATGGAACGGCTCATCAAGAACTTATTTACGTTAGACTTGAACACAACCATATTGTAGTCAGCCGGAAAGCAGGAAAACGGAAGACAATTCCACAGGCGTGCAGTTCTAAGAAAGAAGCTTTGTTCATGGAATCTACGTTTAGGTTTAGGCACAGATAAAGAGTGGGGGTATTATTGATAGTGTTTACAGCTAGACGAGTGTTTCTTGTGAAAGTTTGGCGAGGGGGGACCATAGATTGAAGCTCAGTCGAACACTTTCCATGAAAATAACGATACATCAGAGACAATCTCGCAACATCTCTTCTGTGAGATAGAGGTTGCAGGGAAGAGAAAAGAGCTATGAAGACAGGAGTAATAACATTAAAACGAATGACCTTTTGTGCTCCAGAATTTATTCTTCTACATAGTCACCATCATTCTCAATTCACTTTCCCCAGCTATATTCTGGAGCACAAAAGGATATATATATATATATAGATTTTGTTGTTGTTTTTTTGTTTTGTTTTTTTCAAGCGATACATACGGTTAATATTGGTTCCGCCTCGGAGCTCATTTTTTTTTTATTTAAATTTATTTTGGACGTATATAACATTTTTATTTATTTATTATTTTTAAAACAGTAATCTATGTACACGCGTGTTTCGAGGTCATTACCTCTCGTCAGCGTAGTTCAACTGTTTCTAGAGATCGAACCTCAGACCATGTTTACCACAGTCCGGTTCCTTTACCGTTAGGCCATAATCCCTAGATTAATTATACTGTTTATTTTTATCGCTTATAAATTTAAATTTTGTTATTGTTGTTTTTTTCAAACCCAATATGTATATATATATATATATATATATATATATATATATATATATATATATATATATATAGTCATCCACATACAGCACTGTTTCGCTGTTTCACAGCTCATCAGTGCGGCTAGACAGGCAACTACCTCAAGCCAGGATTGAAACCCGACCGTTTATACGGCAGTCAAGGCTTCTAACCATTACGCTATTGGCGGCTGCTTGAACGAGTAGTGAGTTTTAACGATATTTTGATATCGTCCGAAATACCTCCGCTCGATTTGTTTACACAAAGAGCGTCGCTTATATGCTAATGGTAATTCGTTTTTCACTTCTCAATATGCTCAACTCAAGGTGAGGAGCACTATAGTCATCCACATACAGCACTGTTTCGCTGTTTCACAGCTCATCAGTGCGGCTAGACAGGCAACTACCTCAAGCCAGGATTGAAACCCGACCGTTTATACGGCAGTCAAGGCTTCTAACCATTACGCTATTGGCGGCTGCTTGAACGAGTAGTGAGTTTTAACGATATTTTGATATCGTCCGAAATACCTCCGCTCGATTTGTTTACACAAAGAGCGTCGCTTATATGCTAATGGTAATTCGTTTTTCACTTCTCAATATGCTCAACTCAAGGTGAGGAGCACTATAGTCATCCACATACAGCACTGTTTCGCTGTTTCACAGCTCATCAGTGCGGCTAGACAGGCAACTACCTCAAGCCAGGATTGAAACCCGACCGTTTATACGGCAGTCAAGGCTTCTAACCATTACGCTATTGGCGGCTGCTTGAACATATATATATATATATATATTGGGTTAGTGCAAAAACAATATCGCTTTCTCACATTTCACATTTTTTTTAGCAGGATTTTCAATAGCGTGGACAAAATTCAAATCCGCACGATTTTTTTGCACCATCTCAAACTAGGCCGAAAAGCTGCTGAAACAGCTCGTGATTTCAATGATGCGTTTGGCCCAGGAACCACTAAAGAATATGTGGCACAACGGTGATTGAAGTAATTTTGCCATGGTGGCGAGAGCCTCGAAGATGAAGGTTGCGGCCGCCCGACTGCGGTTGATAACGAACATTTGAAAGCCTTAATTGAAGCAAAACCACACGAGATGTTACTGTTAAACTTGAGGTCGACCACTCAACAGCCGTTCGCCAGTTAAAGCAAATCCAGAAGTCACAATGTTTGATAAATGGGTGCCGCATGAATTGAACGATAATTAAAAAAAATCGTTGTTTTAAGGTGTTTTCTACACTCCTTCTGGGCAACAAAATCGACCCATTTCTCGAGCGGATTGTGATGTGTGATGAGAAGTGGATCCCCTACGACGATCGGCGACGTTCGGCACAGTGGTTGGATGCTGGAGAAGCTTTACAACACTTTCTGAAGCCGAAATTGCACCAAAAACAGGTTATGGTGACTGTTTGGTGGTTTGCGGCCAGTCTCATCCATCACAGCTTCTTGTATCCAGGTGAAAAGATTACGGCGGAGAAGTATTGCCGACAAATTGACAAAATGCACCAGAAGGTCCAACGTATGTGCCCGAGATTGGTCAATATGAAGAGACCAATTCTCCCCCATACCAACGCTCGCCCGCATATTGCTCAGTTGACCCTGCAGAAGCTGAACGAATAGGACTACGGGACTCTGCCTAATCCGCCATATTCACTGGGCCTCTCTCCCACCGCGTATCATTTTTTCAAGCATAAAAGACATACACAAAGATTATATCTAGTAGTATATATATCAGAAACTACGAAAAGAGACGCTTATTAATGTTACACTCTTAGATTGGTGATGAGCGTAAATAAATATTACTTAAATATTCATCAGCTGAAGATCAACTGCGAGCAGATGTATGTGAGTTTTATTTCTTTCCGTTTTTTACACTTTATTTATGAATGAAAGTGAAATGGGATGATGAGATCATAAGGAGAGATGTTTTGACAAAGAACAATAAATAGACCAGGAATGAACAATAGAAAAAGAGAAATGGGGGGTAATATACATATGAGTATAAAAACGCGATGTATATATATATATATATATATATATATATATATATATATATATATATATATATATATGTATATATATATATATATACCGCTTTTTATACTCTTTTTATTATATATAATATATATATAAAGAGAGAGAGTGAGAGATGATGATGATGATGATGATGATGATGAATATGATGATGATGATGATGATGATGATGATCTGTCTCGCACGCTGTCTACTGTGGCTATACAGTCGAAACTGGAAAGGCAAGCGAATATGGTGACAGCATGGTTTCAGAAGTTATTGGAAAGGTGTTGCGGTGCTTTATCATCCGCTTATTGGGACTCCAAACCAGGTTTTGTCAGGGTTTACTCCCTTGGATTTTGCCTTAATCAAGACAAGAGAATATATATTCCATAGGTGGGATTTATATATATATATATATATATATATATATATATATATATATATATATATATATATATATGTATAAAAAATATAAAAATACCAGCGGTGGTTGACGTTATGTTTTGAGAAAAATAGAAAAACCGAATGAAATTATTAAAATAATCAACGTTTCGTCCTTATTTCAGAGGACAACTTCAGGATATTGAAGTAAAAATGCAAGAAAAGAAAAAAGAGATATGCACACATATGCTTGTCCTTCCCGACATGGGTAAGATTCAAAAACTGTTCTCTTTTTCGTATGGTCTATGACTTTTTCTTTTCTTGCATTTTTACTTCAATATCCTGAAGATGTCCTCTGAAATAAGGACCAAATGTTGATTATTTTAATAATTTCATTCGGTTTTTCTATTTTTCTCAAAACATATATATATATATATATATATATATATATATATATATAGAGAGAGAGAGAGAGAGAGAGAGAAAGAAAGAAAGAAAGAAAGAAAGAGAGAGAGATTTATGTGTGTGTTGTTGTTGTTGTTGATGATGTTGTTCTTGTTTAAATAAATAAATGTTTTCACTAAACGGCGCTCCAAAATGTTAAAATGCCAACGGTCAATTGAATATGATTGAAACAAACTTTTGTTCATACCCATAGTTCGTTTATCGTCGCTTTTTTTATGTTTTATATTTTACCCATTTTCATCATTTCCAAGAAATGCTTGTCTAAATTGTATGACATTTTATGTATCCATTTCCAATAAGTAATTCAAAAGTGCTCAATATGTGAATATAGTAAGATAATATGTTATGAAAATATATTGATAGCAATTAAAATACACAGACGCTTCCGTGCCCTATTCCTGTAAGGCTGTGGTTCAATACATTTTTTTCATGGCAGAAGTATATAGAAACCAGAAGTAACTGTAAGAAAAATATAGCGACAGCTAAGAGAGAATTTACTGAAATCACTAAAAACGAATAGAACACATTTTGGAAAATCTACAACAGTATAGTAAATAATGGGCAATCAACAATTCTCCCACTATTCAACAATCATGAGGTTGTTTGCTCTGCAACTGAGAACGCTAAAATGCTTGCCAGTCGGTCCACACTGGACCCTGCCAACCACCCACTCCCTTACTTTCCTTTGCAGACAGACACAACACTAGACGATCTGAAAATCACCCCTTCTCAGGTGCATACTATCATAAGAAATCTTGACAGTGCAAAAGCATATGGACCTGATCTCATCCCGACTGTGCTATTAAAAAAGTGCTCAGCCGAAGTAGTTCCTGTTCTCTCCAAACTTTACAACAAATGCCTTAATGAATCTTACTTTCCTGCCTGCTGGAAGACTGCTTCTGTGGTACCAGTTTTCAAGAATTCTGGCGAAAGAACTGACCCAGTAAATTATCGCCCCATTAGCCTCCTCCCACTTTTCACCAAAATATTTGAGACCATAATTAACCAAGCTCTAGTCCGTCACCTTACAGATGCTAAACTTCTGACTGACCAACAATATGGATTTAGGCAAACCCGTTCCACAACAGACATCCTAACTGTAATCTCGGAACGTATATACCAGTCACTGGACAAAGCGGGGGAGGGAAGAGCGGTAGCTCTAGATATATCTAAGGCTTTTGATAGGGTATGGCATGAGGGTCTTCTCAGAAAAATAAAATAATATGGTATCACTAGAAGAATACATAACATAATTAAATCCTTCTTAGATAAGAGAAAAATCCAGGTTGTCCTTGACGGCCATACATCTAAACACTATTATATAAATGCGGGAGTGCCTCAGGGGTCTATTCTTGGACCTCTATTATTCCTAATATTCATAAATGACCTCCCTGACAAAATTGCCTCTGAGATGGGTATATATGCTGATGACACCACACTCTATAGCAGGCACGACAGGAAAACAAATAAATACACATCTAAAGAAATGGCAGAAACACTAGAGGATGAACTCCGATCTGTAGTGGAATGGCGACATAAATGGATGGTCACATTAAATCCTGACAAGACTAAACTCGTTTCCTTCAATAATTACAAGAAACCTTCTCTACCACCAATAGCAATGGCCAATGACTCTTTATCTGAAAGTACATCCTTTAAACTCCTAGGCCTAACGTTCACAGGAAACATGAGTTTGAACAATTACATTGAGAGTATCACCAGGACCACTGCGAAGAAGATGGGTTCACTCTACCGTGCTAGAAAGCTACTAACGCCCGAAATTTTTTATATAATTTTAAATATTAATGTATGAGTTAGTATTTTTTAATACAAACAACTTCGGTTATAATGATATGAAAGCTGTTTTCTACCTAAAACAACGTGTAATTTCCACCTATAATCTCTTCCAGTAATCATTCCGCAGCACACTAATGTGCTGCGGCACAGTGGTTTGGAACCACTGTCGTGTGGAATATCCTACCGACTAAGAAATAAAGTCTATTTCTACATGAATATATATATATATATATATATATATATATATATATATATATATATATATATATATACTAGCATATGTGTTGAACAAAAAAAGTGGTAGTAGGAAGGCAGGCTCGAACCCGTATTGCGAAGGAGGAAAAGAACGAGGAAAAACTTGACGTCTTTGCTGTTTCGACCTCTGCCAAACCGGAAGTGACGTAGGTTTTAATTAAGGCTAGACAATCGAAAAGAGGGGATGACTTTTGAAAATATCGGCGAAAAAAGCAACCCTTCCCTGTAGAAAAGTGCCTAGTTGAGGATGAAGATATTAATGTTTTTTAGCCAATTTTTCGGTATTTGTCGTCTGAATGGTAAATCTACAAAACGATACTGATCTTGTGAAAATCCGTCGCCTCTGTCGAAAGTTTTAGGCAGACATGCAAACATACACACATACATTAATATATTGGTAACTCAAATTTTCGACCCAAACCGATTAAAAAATGGATACCCTTTATGTAACATTTCAAATGTTTAGACAAGAAATTGTCTGAGTAATTTGGTAGAGACCGCAGAGGTCAATTATTTTAAAACTTTGACCCCTATTATGACCCTTTTACATCTATTGTTTTGGGCTTAAATCAAGTTATTAAGTTAGATCCATGTTCAAGGAACTTATATCTAAAATTTCAAGTGTTTAGACCCAAAATTGTCGGAGGAGTTTACTAGAGTTCTCAAAGGCCAAATCGTTGAACTTTGACCCCTTAACAGCCAAATTTCTGGCCGAAAACCGATCACATAGATTTTCTCAAATCTCAGTACATCAAATTTCGAGTCTGTAGACTAAAAATTGACAGAGTTATTGTGTAGGGAAATGTACACAGACAGACACACAGACACGTTCACTTATATATATATATATATATATATATATATATATATATATATCCCTCTTATCTTCCTTTTTCCTCTCTTTTTTTCTCTTGTTAATCATATAGAATACATCTCTCTCACTACCACTTTATCATTCGTCCTTTATTTACGTCATACGCCCTTCCTCCTACCATCTAAAGCATTCATTTGCAGGGGAATAGTGCACGGTGACAAGCAAGACAACATCAGATTTAGTAATATTGAGATAACATAAAGTGCTTGTAACAATTATTATTTTCTTCTAACCGTTGTTGTCTGTCTTTTTCGAAATCTCTGTGTCGTTATCTTGCAAAAGATTGCATGACCGAAAATTACTTAAAATTAATTATAATCCCGTCACCATATGTTTTGTGTAGAATTAGGGTCAGCAAGTCGAGGCCCAAAGACGCAGGCGGCTGTAACTTGATCCGCCCTCAAAAGATGCCTAATTCTTGTAACCGTGTACCCAACCGAGTTAAGCTGATTTAAATGCATACGCATATTGTGTGCAGACATTGTCAAATATAAACATAGAACGAGGCCCCTTTTCAGTCTCGAGAGATAATGGATATCCCTACCAAAGTACATGTGTGGGCGAGTTTATCGTGAAGCAAGAGTTACGCACTGATCAACCGCATTTTCTCTAAATTAGCATTGCTTGATTCAAGGACGGCTTAATAAGTAAAGAAAATTGTTATGTTTCTAAATTTTTTAGATGAGCATTGGTTATTTGTATTATTTGTATTTTTCAGACTACTGTTCTCATCTTGAGTGTTACTTGCACAACGTTTCGGTCAATGAACCCTCCCATCTTCTTTGGGTGTATCATGCCGAACTTGTGAACCCGTGCCGCAGTAGATAGAGTACTTCGAAAAATTCAGTTGTAAAAGTTACACTATTCTAGAGATTGAAGGTTCACTCCTCAGTGCGGGTGAGCGAAAATACAGTTGCGAATTACTTAGGACTTTTACCCAGTCTTGGCTGACGTAACAAAAATGGATTGAATAAAGGATTCCGTTCGAAGTTTCGTGCAGGTTCCTGAGTTTGACAGAAAAAGTTGAACATAAAAATTCACAGTTTGACGAAATACACCTGAAGAAGGTCGGGGTTTGCATCGGCTGAAACGCTGTAAAAATAATATTTCAGATGAGAACAATAGTTGGAAGAATCAAAATAATACGAAAACTATTGTTATTTCGATGGTTTTCTTCTTCTGTGTTAGTTACGCTACCAAGGCTTGAGAGTCTAGTCTATTCTACTATTTAATTTATAGATGAATCGTTCCAACATACGAACAAACTAAATAACAAACTAATTGTATCTGCTGAATAATTCTTTCTTGAAAATCATTTTAAAACTGAATTTTTATTTTTAATATTTTGTTTTATTATTTTTATTTTTTTGGAATCCTTTGAGATTACGCTTCATAATTTGTGTATTCATTTTTTCGGACTACTATCCTCATTTTCATAGTTGTTGTGGTTTCACCACATTTCAACCAACTAATCACCTGGCCTTCCTCAGGTGGTTAACCGCGACAGGATAAGAATGCCGAGTCTTGTAACTGTATCCAGTAATTACTGCCTTCCATAGTTGCTGTTGTCTCACCACGGTTTGGCCGATTAATTCTCTGGCCTGCTTTGGGTATGATTTAAACCGATATCTTCAGACAATGCTCGCCTGAAACTGCAGAGACTCCACGCCTCTATCTGCTGCGCCACGAAGGCCAGAGGATTAGTTAACCGAAACGTGAAACAACAACATTTATAAAGATGAGGATAACAATCCGCAAACAAATAAATACACAAATTGTTTTATTACGTATAAGGATGGTTTATGGCGTGCTTGTTGACATTTAACGTGGTGAAGACAGTTATGCTGTAGTCTGCATTGAGACAATCCCACAGTAATGTTTTACACAAGTATAAAGTTCTTGGAAAGAAACTTCGTTGATGGAAATCTCGCTTGACGCTAAGTAT
>NC_136487.1:13541784-13581784 GCF_053919585.1 Euprymna scolopes
CATTAAATACCAATACTATGAATTCCATTTTAATCCTAATGCGGTATCGAACGAATACCATAATACTTAATTCGCTGTACCCTCTTATAACACAGGAACATGCAAATTTTTAGCCATCTGGGTCGAGTAGTTCGCGAGGAAAAGTGCAACAAACAAACAGACAGACAGACAAACAGAAATATAACATATATACATATAATATACATTAATACACACACAGATATATATATATATATATATATATATATATATATATATATATATATATATATAACCATATTAAATGTCTTAATACTTAATATTCATAGACATATGTGTATGTATACGTATATTTCTACAACAAGGACAACATGTATAAATAAATATCTCAAAAAGTATGTGTTTCCGAAGGATTCGGGTTTACCTGAGAGATTATACGCAAGTAAGATGAAAAGGCCTCTTTGTCACGTGACCTTCAAAAGAAAACGAAATTACAATTTCCCGCGAGAACTGAGAAAGAAGGAATGATAGATTGAATGTCGGCACGGTTTCTATTTTTGAAAAACGAAATCGCTAAAATAAAATAGAATATCCACGCAAAAATATTTCGCGTGAAAGCATTTAGTGTTTATCTACTTTTCGAGTTGGGGTAGATATTTGTAGCTTAAACTAACCCTAAACACTCATATCCATTGCACCTAAAATAATGAAAAAAATATATGGGCTCTAACATTTACGTAAAAACAGAATATTTCTGTTGGGATATGAAAACTCATTATACGCTTTTCTCTGTCTGATATTTGTTATTTGGGGATTTTAAAATGTTTGACATAAGACTAAAATAGCAATCTTTGGACTATCATGTATTGAGCCTAGTTGAAAGATGGCTAATGGCCACATAATTAATATCTAAAACTCTTAATTGTTAGTGTCCTGTTCAATATCTGCAGATGATTATTCCTCACATAAAGACCTTATTGAAGCTGTATGAGATTTTAATGAATAAAATTACAAAAAATGTATGCAAAAAAGTATTTAATTTAGAATTACATTGCTTGTACGGTGCATCTGATACTAGTCTCTCGCTCCTTGACAATATTCAAGAGAGTCGCCAATCTGATAGATCCTGAACTGTAATCTAAGCTTCAGCCTCTGTCAACGTCGACGAAATGTTGCATTTCTCTGCCTGTTCTACAAGGACTTTAACAGTGAATGCTCCGACGAATTGCAAGCACTTGTACCCCCTCGACGTAAATACCCCCGACAAACTCGACAAGCAGCAAAATCCCACCCCTTCACAATAAAGATCCCTAGATGTAAGAGAGCCTTCTACTCCATTAGTTTCTTCCCCAGACCGCTAGACTTTGGAATTCCTTTTCGGATACCTGCTTTCTCAATTGTACTGACATGCAGAATATTTCAGATTATTTAATGCCGAATCCAGTGATTTTGAAGAAATTTTTCCTAATAGAATTTTTTTTCAAGTCGGTTTCTATATAACCCATAGTTGGGACTTACTACCACTCCGAGTCAGAGTAGACCAGGGAGAAATGGCAATTAAAGGGTGGTTCCACACTCCCCAAAGTCCGCAAGCTGGGGCTCCACTATCGGATATAGTTTAAGGTCATATCCAGGACCACCTGGGTATAAAGGAAAGTTTTTTTGTAATAAAAAATGAACAAAATCTCATACAAAACATAAAAGAAACTCATACCCAACTGTTCTGTCTTTCCACATATAGATTATAGTTTAATAATGTCTTTCCACACATAGATTATAGTTTAATAATGTCTTTCCACACATAGATTATAGTTTAATACTACATTATTATTTATACATTACAGTATTGTAAGTGGCATGACAATATTGTGAGAAATGTCCATTGGGATATGAATATCTAATGTGGTAATTTGATGAAAGCAAGGAAACTAGATTTAATCTCATTAGAAAAAAGGAACACAAGGCAATAAGTATTGATATATAGCAATGTTAGCTGGTTTGAATTTGGATGAAAAAGAATAGAAGGTTAAAAAGTACCAAAACTTAAAAAGTACCAAAACTTAAAAAGTAACAAAACTTAAAAAGTAACAAAACTTAAAAAGTACCAAAACTTAAAAAGTAACAAAACTTGAAAAGTAACAAAACTTAAAAAGTATCAAAACTTGAAAACTACCAAAACTTGAAAACTACTAAAACTTGAAAAGGGAAATAAAAAAGTAGGAGTTGGGAGAAGTAACAAAAGAATTTGACAACTGGATTGAAAAAATTGGGATTCATTGCAATATTAAAAGTGCTTCAGAGGATTACCTTGTTAAGAACCGCCAGAATCGTATGAAAAGTACTGGAGGTCTGAGAAAAGAAGATACTAATAATCTATGATCATTTGTTATGATCCGCCTATCATCACCAAGTCAGCATATATTATAATAATAATAATAATAATAATAATAATAATAATAATAATAATAATAATAATAATAATAATCTGTTGACCATAGGGTGAATATCAAAGACAAGGAGAAACGGAGCAAATACACAAACCTAGCCAGAGAGCTGAAAGGGATATGGAAGATGAAGAAAATCAAAATAATGCCTATAACAGTAGGAGCACCAGGAACAATCCCCAAAAACTTTGAAAAAAGAACAAGAGAAACTGGAATCAAAGGAATAAAATATATTTTCGCTGCTCATCCATAAGCATAAAAGACAGCGAATTACTTTATTTCGTTTAAAAATTTAAGAAATTGGTATGAAAATGGTATTACGGTGCTCAGGGTGCTGAGAGTATCCAATAGTTCATACGCGTCCACATGCAACGCCAGTGTTCTTGTGATAATGCCCGGGTGAAAATTTAGACAATAAATTCGGTAATAGTTACTACCTTCTAAGCGTAGGAAGATGTTGGACAGAGTCGAAATTTTAGTGATAGAAAATCCAACGCTTCCATCCGAGACAAACGTTAGTCCATCTCCAGTTGTTTAAAAGAACTTACAGTTTACGAATTGAGATGCGAATGGTAGAATTAAAGTTTAAATATTTTCGTGTAATTACATTTGTAAATGAAATAATACAACCGATTGATTCATATTTGTTGTATGTATTTGTCGAGCGGTGATACAATTTTAAAACGTCAGACAAACATCATGATAAAACTGGAAATATAGTAAAAAAAAATCCGGTAAATTTTATGAATAATGTTTGGTATTTTTGTTCATAAAATATGTTACTGTTTAAAGGAGATTCTGATGGAGGGGGAATGCATATCATATATTTTTTTATACATTTTATGATAAAATGTTTTTTTTTACGGTTAGGAGTAGAATATTTAGGGGTAAGGTTTGTAGTGGTCCATGTTACCACATCGTTGTACAAAATCATTAGGTATAAACGCGTTTGTGCGCATATCGTCTGCGCATACACTACCCTATTTTTTTTTAATTACATTTTCACCCCAAACAAGGCACATTGCCACTTTGTTGTAGGGGGCCACTATCAGGGACATAAGCATCAGGGGTACTGCGTAGGGAGTTGGGCAGCAAGATGTTGGTTCACGTTGCACTTGAACTTCTGCATGTCAGTACAGTTGGGGAAGCAAGGACACGGAAGGGAATTTCAAAGGCTACCTGTTCTGGAGAAGAAACTAATGGAGTAGAAGGCTCTCTTGCATTTAGGAATCTCTACTGTGAAGGGGTGGGATTTAGCTGCTTGTCGGGTTTGTCAGGGGTATTTACGTCGAGGGGGCACAAGTGCTTGCAGTTCATTGGAGCATTCACCGTTAAAGTACTTGTAGAACAGGCAAACGGATGCAACATTTTGTCGATGTGACAGAGGCTGAAGTTTAGCTGACATTTCAGGACCTATCAGATTGGCGACTCTCTTTTGAATATTGCCTAGGAGCGAGAAACTAGTGACAGATGCACAGCCCAAATATGACAACAATACTTCATACATGGGCGAATGGTGACCTTATAGAGGTATAGGATATTTTCAGGCGTTAATAGCTTTCTAGCACGGTAGAGAGAACCTATCTTCTTCGCAGCGGTCCTGACAATATTCTCAATGTAATAGTTCAAACTCATGTTTCCTGTGAACGTTAGGGCGAGGAGTTTAAAGGATGTACCTTCAGATAAAGAGTCATTGGCCATTGCTATTGGCGGTAGGGAAGATTTCTTGTAATCATTGAAGAAAACAAGTTTAGTATTGGCAGCATTGAATGTGACCATCCATTTTTCTCCCCATTCCACTACGGATTGGAGGTCTTCCCCTAGTGTTTCTGCCATTTCTTTAGATGTGTGTTCATTTGTTTTCCTGTCATGTCTGTTATAGAGCGTGTTGTCGTCAGCATACATACCCATCTCACAGACAATTTTGTCAGGGAGGTCGTTTATGAATATTAGGAATGACAGAGGCCCAAGGATAGCCCCTGAGACACTCCCGCATTTATATCATATTGTTTAGATGTACGACCGTCAAGGACACCCTGGATTTTTCTCTTATCTAAGAAGGATTTAATTATGTCCTGTATTCTTTCAGTGATACTGTATGATCTGATTTTCTTGTGAAGATCCTCATGCCATACCCTGTCGAAAGCCTTAGATATATCTAGAGCTACCGCTCTACCCTTCCCCACTTTGTTCAGTGACTGGTATTTACGTTCTGAGATTACAGTTAGGATGTCTGTTGTGGAACGGGTTTGCCTAAATCCATATTCTTGGTCAGTCAGAAGTTTAGCATCTGTAAGGTGACGGACTAGAGCTTGGTTAATTATGGTCTCAAATATTTTGGCGAAAAGTGGGAGGAGGCTAATGGGGCGATAATTTACTGAGTCAGTTCTTTTGACAGAATTCTTGAAAACTGGCACTACAGAAGCAGTTTTCCATCAGGCAGGAAAGCAAGATTCATTAAGGCTATTGTTGTAAAGTTTGGAGAGAACAGGAGCTATTTCGGCTGAGCACTTTTTTAATAGCACAGCCAGAATGAGATCAGGTCCACATGCTTTTGCAGTGTCAAGCTTTCTTATGATAGCATGCATCTGAGCAGGGATGATTTTCAGATCATCTAGTGTGGGGTTTGTCTGCAAAGGAAAGTGAAGGAGGGGATGGTTGGCAGAGTCCAGTGTGGAGTGTGAGGCAAGGCAAACCGACTGGCAAGCAAGATAGCCTTCTCGGTTGTTGAGCAAACAACCTCATTACTGTTGGATAGTGGGGGAATTGTTGATTGCCCATTATTTGCTACACTGTTGTAGATTCCTAATTTCTGTACTTCGATGCGTTTTTGGGTGGTTTCAGTAAATTCCCTCTTAGCTGTTGCTATTTCTTTCTTACAGTTATTTTTGGCTTCTATGTACTTCTGTCTGTTTAAACTGGATTATGTTGATTAAATCTGCGGTATGCATGCTGCCTTTGCGCTATGGCAGCTGCACAAGTTGAAGTGAACCATTGGGGAGAGTGGCGTTTGCTATAGAATTTGCGTGTGGAAACATGTACTTCAATTGCCACTTTGAACCATTCATTGGTCTCATTTGCGTAATGTTCAGCAGGAAATGAAAAGATATTTGCCACGGAGCGTCCCTGATGAGGTCCCTGATGGCTTCCCAGTCAGCCTTTTTATAATATCTCGTTGTTTTGAGCAGTGGCTTTTCAGTTTTGGCTCTAGAGTTTAGGGCGATTTCAACCATTACCACTGCATGATTGAAATGTAAACGGCTAATATTTGGGATCTTGTCTAACAGGGCACTCTGGGATGTTGAGCAGCGACATGTCTGTTCATATTACATTTATACTTCAGCAAGTTAGTACAGTCAGAGAAGCAGGAAGTATGAAGGGAATTCCAAAGTCTTGTAGTCCGAATGCAGAAACCGAGTCGAAGGCTTTCCGGTATCTATGGACCTTAACAATGGAGAGGTGGGTTTTTACTGCTTGTCGAGTTAGTCACGAATATGTATTTCGAGTGCGGAAAAGTACTATGAATTCATCAGAGCACATTCCATTAAAGTACTTGTAAAACAGTGAATGTTACTTTGCGACGATGGGATTTTGGTCAGTGCGGGACTTATTAGATATTCAAGTCCATAAGAGACTCTGTTCGTGTATCCGTCGATTAGTCAGTCGGTTAGTCTGTAAAGTATAAATTTCGATCGATAAATGTGAAGACTTATGAATGAAACTAAGAATTAATAATAATAATAATAATAATAATAATAATAATGATAATTATTATTATTATTATTATTATTATTATTATTAATTAAAAATCTCACTCCTTATTGGTTTTTACTATTGTTGCTAGTATTATTATTAGAAGTAGTAGTGGTATGTTTTTATTATTGTTGTAGCTGTTGTTGTAGGTGTTGTTGTAGGTGTTGCTTTTTCTATCATTGCTATTGTTGTTGTTACTGTTGTTATTATTACTACCAATATCAGTGTTACTATTATCATTGTAGATTTTATTTCTATTGTTGTTGGTAGTGGTAATGGTAATAGTGGTGGTGGAGGAGAAAGGTCGGGAGGGGATATTTAACCTTGGTGGGGAACCCTCCAAGAGATGATGTCTCGATAAAACTATCGGTGGTGGTGTAACCTAAAATTCACTAACCCCATTTATGGGAGAATGTCAAATCAAAATATTGAAAATAACGACGTGAATGAAGCTGAAACATCTTGTGATGGTCTCACGTCAGATAGGTGTCCCACTGGTCAACAGGGTGGGACCTGTTGTCATCATACAACTGTTTGAAATTCTGAGGATATAGGGGGAGTGAGAATTGCCAGAGAGGGTCCCAAGACACGAAGGGAGTTGGAATAGGAAATGTCAAAAATCCGTGGACGGATGAGGAAAGAAGAGTACTGTGGGAATGCGTTGTAAGAAGTGGAAGTACCAAATCTGGTGAATATATCCGAAAAGTGAAGGAAGAATGGGAATCGAGAGGAAGAGGAGCTAGAAGTGTTGCGAGTTTGGTATCCTAGTTAAAACTAATTAAAATAACAAACTACTTTTAGTGATTACAAGAGAAGAGATTGAATGAAATGAATAACGAAAGTAAAATTGATAAAACTAGCTTTGATGAAAGAACTGAGAGAGTGGAAGTGCAGAAGGGAAATGTAAGCGATGATGGAACACGGACAACTGAGAATGAATGGAATCCTATGGTAAGGGGAAGTGATGAGGAGGAGGTTGAAGGATCGAAGGCAGATGAGATCATTGACTCTGAGACAATGGAGCCAGTGAAAGGAGCAGATGTATGGAGAAGTGGTGATGAAGTTCGAACTTTGACTTCTGTAGAAAAAGAAGTACTTCAGAAGTTAAGAGAGGTTCTTCTTAGAGACGAGATCATAGAGATTTCAAGTATGAAGAGTAGTGATAGGAGGAAGGTGAAAAGCGAGGTAAAAATAGTTCAAGGAGTAATTCACAAAATCATAAGAAAGAACATATCGATTACGGAAATTAACAGGCTTCTGTATGCAGCGTCATAGGTTATTGAGAATCGTCTTGGCTTAATACAGAAGAAAAAGAGAGAAATGAAGGATAGAAGGCCACACTAGCAGGCTTGAAGAAAGTGTTAAACGGTGGCGGAAAGACATTGGTAGAATTGAAGAAATAAGAAAAGGAGTCAAACTAGGACAGAAAGCCAAGGATGAGCTTGACAGGAGGTATAGATTGCTGGAAAAAGGAAAAATGAACGTTCTAACAATGTTGAAAGAGAAGGTTTACACTGGTGGTATGAACATTAGGAACTTTGTTGGAAAAAGTGTTGCCTTTCAGCAGAACAACCTTTTGTGGAACAATCAGTCTCAGCTGTATAAAGAATTAAATGGTAGTAAACAGCGGGAAATAACAACACTCCAAATGCAAAAGATGCCAGGAAGTTCTGGAGTGGGATTTGGTCTGTCGCAGGGCGATATAATAAGAAGGCTAGCTGGTTGGGAGAGGTAAGAGAAAGGCTATCAGGAATGCAGCAGAGGTAGAACGTTGAGATAACCATCGATTATGTTAAGGCTGGCATACGAAGGATGACAAACTGAAAGGCACCTGATCCAGATGGAGTGATGGGCTTCTGGTTTAAACAGTTTTAATGCCTTTATCCACCTATAACTGCTGCTCTGCAAAGGGTTGTAGAGTCGGGAGATGTCCCTGATTGGCTTGTGCAGGGAAGAACAACACTGATTAGAAAGGATCCTGCAAAGGGAACAGATTCTAATAATTACATGATGTGGAAACTGTTGACTGGAATCTTTGCAGAGAAAATTTATTAACATCTTGAGAGTAATGGTGTTTTTCCTGACGAACAAAAGGGGTGCAGGAAAGGATCGAGAGGTACCAAAGAGCAACTACTAATTGATAAAGCATTAATGCAGGATGCAAAGAAGAAGAAGAAGAGGGAGCTGAGCGTAGCATGGATCAATTACAGAAAGGCTTAAGATATGGTTCCTCATTCATGGATACGTGAAACACTATTGATGATGAAGGTTACTGAGAATGTGGTAGGGCTTTTGGAGACAAGTATGGCTAAACGGAAAACGGTGTTGACAGCAAACAGAGAGGAGATGGGGCAGGTTGGCATTAAACGTGGAATATTTCAAGGAGATTCGTTATCACCACTTTTTTGTAATGATAATGATGCTTGAAGAGAGAAAAACTGGGGTATAACTTTGGATCTGGTGACAGACGCCTCAACCATCTACTGTTTATGGATGATTTGAAAATATTCGGTAGAAATGAAAAGGAAATGGAGAGACTGGTAGAACTTGTGGGTACATACCCAGAAGACATTGGAATGGAGTTTGGGATTAGTAAATGTGCAGTGCTGGTGATGAAAAGAGGAGTAAAGGTTCATTCGAATCGAATAGTGCTGCCAAATGGAGAAATCATGAAAGAAATAGGAGATACAGGATATAAGTATTTCGGAGTGTTAGAGGGTGTAGGCATCATTAACATAGAAATGAAGGAGAAAGTAAGGAAGGAGTATCTTAGAAGAGTGAAACTAATTGCAAAGTCGAAACTGTATGGAGTAAACCCAATGAAAACAGTGAATGGACGGGCAGTCAGTGTTTTGAGATACAGTGCGGGAATTTTAGAATGGTCTGACAAGGATTTGCATGTCATCGATATCAAAACAAGAAAAGTTTTAGCAATGTTTCAGATTCAAAGCAGCGTAGCAAGACTGTATCAAAAGAAGAAAGATAATGGGAGAGGATTGAAAAGTGTAAAAGATTGTGCTAGAACCGAGGAGATGTCGTTGAAGGAGCATGTGGTTAGAAGTGAGGAGTGGATGCTTAAGGTTGTTGCCAACGAAGTGGAGGTATGTGAGACCAAGGCTGATTATGTGAAATGTATGGATAGAGAAAGGGCAGAGGAACTGGCTAGGAAGAAAATGCATAGAATGTTCTTCCAGGATATAGAAGAAGTGGCTGATGAAAGATCATGGCAATGGCTTAGAGCTGGGTATCTGGCTAAAAGTACTGAAGGTTTTTTTGTTGTTATTATTATTATTATTATTATTATTATTATTATTATTATTATTCGTCCAAACTCCTTCTTGCCAACTCTTGACTTCAACTGTAGTCTTAACCGACCGTTCTCTCTCTCTCTCTCTCTCTCTCTCTCTCTCTCTCTCTCTCTCTCTCTCTCTCTCTCTCAACTGTCCTAAAACCCGACTGTCCTGTATTTTCCCCTTCATTTTTTTCATAACATTCATATACAAATTAATGGCATATGAATATTAATAAACTTTTTTAGACGAAACTTTTTCTTTTCTCTTTCCTTTCTTGATTCCGTCACGTGACAGGATAGACAGAGGTGACGTCGCTTGCGTAAGTCACGTTTTGTATTACTTTCACCACAACTTAATATCAAACACTACTGGCACGTTTAATACTCATCTAGAATCGCATAAAAACAAGCGGCTAGAACATTTAGAAAGAGTTTTTTTAGGGGGGGGTGAAAGGACTAGGTTGAGTTGAGGGTTAGAATTTGAAGTTTTCTTTTTTTACTTATTGTTGCAAAATCTGATCTATTTTTCCAGTTTTTGGTCTGACGGTCGCCGTGTCTGACACGAAGATTGCCTCGTTATCTGCTGATATAATATGGCACGTGGCACGTCTGTTGGCTAGATGAGGCATAAGTATTTTGAGTAGGTAAGAGTGGGGCTGGGGTAGAATATAGCGAAATTAAGGTGGAGAATAATAGGTTGAAAAGTGGATTAGATGATCATTAGTTACGGACGACTACGATAACGACGACGACGACGACGAAGAAGAAGAAGAAGAAGAAGAAGAAGAAGAAGGAGGAGGAGGAGGAGGAGGCGTAGGAGGAGGAGCAAAAGAAGATAGAAAAAAAGAAGAAATAAGTGAAGAGGAAACGGAAGAAAAACAAGACGGATGAAAGAAGAAGAAAAAAGAAGAAGACGACGATGAAAAAAGAAAATAAGAAGAAGAAAAAGGAGGAGCAGGAGGAGGAGCAGGAGGAGGAGCAGGAGGAGGAGGAGCAGGTGCAGGGTAAGCAAAGAAAAAAGAGGGATAAAGAAGGAAGAGAAAGAGAAGTAGAGAAAGAAAGAAATGAAGAATAAGAAGACGATGAATAAAAAAAAAGAAACAGAAGTATATACAGAAGGATAAAAAGGAATTGGGAGAATGTAAAGAAGAAGAAGAAGAAGAAGAAGAAGAAGAAGAAGAAGATAGCGTTATTCGTGTATCTTTTACTTTTTCTGCGCGGTTGTACAATATCACATGTGCGTTTGCGCGCCAATATATATATATATATATATATATATACATATACATATATATATATATATATATATACATATACATATATATATATATATATATATATATAAATATATATATATATATATATATATATATATATATATATATATATATATATATATCCAAGCGCACCATTTCTTACTTTTATGGCATAAGTAAGAATAGAAAAATCAGATAAAAAACGATAAAAGTAAATTCCGCCGAGATTAGAGACGCACGTACAAATTTTTGCCTCCATAGAAATCATTATCAATTCTTTTTTGTTTTGCCATCTCAGTCGAATGAGATTTCGTTTATTTACATTCTTGTGCACGTGCCAGTACACACACACACACACACACACACACACACACACATATGTATATATATATATTATATATATATATATATATATGTATATATATATATACTAGAAGATGTTGCCCAGTATTACGTTAAATTCCTTAGAAAAATGAAGTAAAAAAACGGGAGGAAATGGAAGCAGGTGCATGCGAGTATTACGTTCTTTTCTAAACAGTTCACTTCTTGTGAGTAAAAAAAAATACTCGAGCTGAGATCGAAACCAAGACTTAAAGAGAGTGAGTCATGTACGATAACCATTAGACCAGCTTGCCGCGATTTTTTTTAAAGTGATAAAAAACCTCGTGAAACAGATAAACATCCGATGATCCCCAAGTACCAATTTTTCAATTTTGATACCTTGGCGGCACTTTTTCCGGATGAAAACCGATTACAAAGTTTTTGCGCATGTCTGAACACCCTATATAATAAATTTCAAGTCTGTAGATGTTTAGTGTATAGGTTAAGAAGTGTCCTCACACACATTCCCACTTATCTATCTTCATCTCTCTCTCTCTCCATCTCTCTCTCTCTCTCTCTCTCTCTCTCTCTCTGTATATATATATATATATATATATATATATATATATATATATATATAGTAATTTATAAAATATATATGGCGATTAAGCTATATTCCGCGTTTCATCCACTCTAGGACTCTTCAGGCTTATGCGCGAATTCTGTGGTTGTTTATCGTTTTTATATGCTCCTCTTCTATTGATAACGATAAACAACCACAGAATTCGCGCATAAGCCTGAAGAGTCCTAGAGTGGATGAAACGCGGAATATTTAGTGTAGCTTAATCGCCATATATATTTTATAAATTACTAACTAGCTCTACCTACGTATTGAGCACTTTTGAAGTAAATACTTAAAGATTACGCATAAATCTATACTTTCGTATGTGAGTAAATTAAGTAGTTATATATATATATATATATATATATATATATATATATATATATATATATGCAACTTTGTCCGTGTGCATGTGTGAGTTCGTTCCTTATAGACTTCGAAAATGCTGAACAGATTTTCTGTAAAATTTACAGAACTTAAGTGTATAAATCTGGAAGTGATCTTAGTTAAGTTTTGTCTCAGAATACCTTCGGTAATTATCGATAATCGAAACCGTTATTTTAATTTATTTATCATCGGTAAAGCCATGTTTTCCAAGTCGTTGCTTAGCAACAATGATAGAACAACGGGCCGTGAAAATTTTACTGTGGGCAAGTTGATAGTGTATTTGTTTTGTTTGTTTGTTTGTTTTTTTGTTGTTGTATTTTTTCCTAACGTGGTGTGTAGGTTCAAACTCTGCATGTAAATGTCTTAATTTTTTTTTTATTAACTGCAAAGAATTTTATAAGACTTGAAAATTTACGTGTTTTTTAGTAGTGAAAAAGTAAACTATGTGTCTGTTTTTAACGTCTATTGAACAAGCAACTGATCCTGAAGAAATTGCAAAACAGTCTACACACATTTTGTGAAAATCTCATTCAGAGATTTCTTATATGTCAGTTTAACAAAACAGACTCCAACAACCAAGCACAAAGTAGTACACCCGGCAATATAAGATAAGGAATTTTTCTTCAGTTCTTAACTCTGATTCTTTATTCTTTAATGGAATTATTATACCAATATTTTGTATTCGTAACAAACTTTTTTTTATGTAGAGGATCCTGCAGGCAGCAAAACTGCTCGGGCCTTTTTATGCCATATTGCATTTATCTTAATGCACTGGTTTCTCTCATAACTGACATTGTGCCTCATCTCCTGGTAAGGAGATGAATAATATCCTTATCCTAACATGTTGTAAATTTCATTAATGGCTCAGGTTAAGTGTTTTCGCGTCATTCATATATGCATAAATATTAAAGAGTCGTTTTATTACACATTTGAGAGCTCGAATTATCATTTTCATCATAAAAGCTAATGGCGATAAAGTACATCTTGCCAATATAGCCTTTTCCACTTTTTGCCATTGTCTTCAATGTTTTTTTTATGTAGAATTATATCTTATTAAAGAAGTATTTCACCAAATTGGTGATTGACTGAGAAAAATTAAAAGGAAATCAAAATGCCACTTATAACAAGGTATATGTACGTGACCCAAATGCGTTCCCTAAATCAAGGATATTTTTTTTTGTTAATAATGTAATACTAGGATGTTTAAAATACCCAGATAATCCTGTTGCAGACAAAGAGACGAAACAATAAACAACATAATAATTGAATGCAACAAACTAGCCCCAAATGAATATAAGAATAGACACAATCAAGTGAGGAAGGCAGTACATTGGCAATTATGCAAACAATTGCATCTTGAACTCACAGACAAATGGTACAAACACAAACCATCAGCAATACTGGAAAATGAAAGCTACAAGATCCTATGGGACATGGATATACAAACGAATAAACCCATCCACGCAAGAAGGCAGGGTGTCATAATAGTTAACAAGAAGGAAAACTCCTACAAAATTGTAGATTTTGCCGGTCCAGCGGACCACAGTGTGAAGATCAAGGAGACCGAAAAGCGGAGAAAATACATGGAAATGGCCAGAGAGCTCAAAGGGATCTGAAAAATGAAGAAAATAAAGATAACACCACTAACAGTAGAAGTGCTAAGAACGATACTGAAAAACTTTGAAAAAAAGGATGGGAGAGATTGGAATCAGAGGGATGGCAGAGAAAGTACAACGACTTTCAATAATGAAATATTAAGGAAAACCCTTGAATGTGGAGACCAACACCACACATAAACTACACACAAACTGGACACAGAAAATGCTATAGATGCAAATCACAAAGCAGCATCACATGGAATCATGAAAACTGAAACTGTATAATTGAAAAATACCGCCCTCGCTTTTTATTTCTTTTTTTGTGAGTGTCACGATAAAATCATTATCACACCAAATAATGAAGGTCAAGAGAAAGCACTAGCCAGGCTTCAGCTGGATGAGTGAAAAGAGTACTGGGACCTTGGGGAAGCCTATTGGAACCCAAATTCCAGTGAAGACCAATGGTCGCTGCCAACGAGAAATCAATGGTAAACGGCTGTGGCGATAACGCAAATTCCTTTGCAAAGATTATCGAAAGAGGTGGAGAGTACTAGAAATCTGGGGAGACTTGTTGTCACTCAGACTCCAGGGAGCATCACAAGTTTTTTCTCCAAGAGCAATCTTTGATGATGGCTTGTGTGACTACTCCTAGTGAGTAAATAATGATAATTATGATATTTATGATAATAATGATAATAATGATAATAAGAAGAACGACAACAATAACAATAATAATAACAATAACAATAATAATAGCAATAATAATAATAAGAAGAAGAAGAACAACAACAGCAACAACAATAACAATAACAATAATAATAATAATAATAATAATAATAATAATAACTCAGCTTCCAGAGAATACCACAGGTTTCCAATCAGATCGTTTGTTGACTTGTGTGAAAGCTCCATGTGAGCCAATGATAATAATAATAATAATAATAAGGCCTGTCAGATTGTAGATTTTGTCATTACAGCAGACACCAGAGTGAAGATCAAAGAAACTGAGGAGCGGAGCAAATACACAGGACTGGCCAGAGAGCTTAAAGAGATCTGGAAAATGACAAATCAAGATCACACCAATACAAGTAAGAGCGCTAAAAACGATATAAAAAAAACTTTGAAAAAAGGGTGGGAGAGATTGGAATCAGAGGATTGACTGAGAAAATATATCAGAGAACAATAATGAAAACTGCAAAATTATTAAGGAAAACCCTTGAATGCTAACACCACCCTTGAACTACAGACACAACTGGACACAGAAACGGCTTCAGATGTAAAACATCACATGGAATCATGGAAACTGAAACGGTATAATTGTAAAGAACCCCATGCGCCCCTGCGTTCTGCCCCCCCCCTTTTGTGTGAATGTCACTATAAACTGGCACCATATCAAATAAGTGACGAGGGTCACGGTGGATGGAAAGACCGAGGAGATAAAGCACTAGCCAGACCTCTACTGGATGAATACAAAGAGGACTAAGACCGTGGAAAGGCTTATTACAACCCAAATACCAGTGAAGACCAATCTGGCTGCCAACAAGAAATCAATAGTAAGCGACTGTTGCGATAGTGCAAATTCTTTTTCAAAACTTATCGAAAGAGGTGGAGAGTACTAGAAATCTGGTGAGACGTGTGGTCACTCAACTCCAGAGAACACGACAAGTTGTTCTCAAAGAGAAATATTTGATGATGGCTTGTGTGACTACTCCTAGTGAGTAAATAATGATATTGCGCTTCTCCATTGCTTTGTCAGCCATTATGTTCTTCTTTGAAAAATGGCCAAATACAAATTTTTGAAAGCCAAACTGCTTTTAAAAAGGTAAAATTTGCGAAACTCGTCTATAGAAAGGCCAATCTGACAACCCTGTACAAGAATATGAAATAAATAAATAAACCAGTCATATGGAAACTGCAACAGTAAAACAGATGGAAGAAACACTACACAAAGTTAATGAACTAAAAGAATAAACTGTTAATAAATATTATGAACAGTTAGAAAATAAATAATAAACTGTTAATAAATCTTATGAACAGTTAAAAAGAAATAATAAACTGTAATAAATCTTGTGAACAGTTAAAAACGAAATAATAAACTGTTAATAAATCTTATGAACAGTTAAAATGAAATAATAAACTGTAATAAATCTTATGAACAGTTAAAAAATAAAGAATAAATTGTAATAAATCTTATGAACAGTATAAATGTAATAATAAACTATAATAAATCTTATGAACATTTAAAAAAATAAATAATAAACTGTTAAAAAATTTATGAACAGTTAAAATGAAATAATAAACTGTATATAAATCTTATGAACAGTTAAAAATAAATAATAAACTGTAATAAATCTCATGAACAGTTAAAAAATAAATAATAAACTGTAACAAATTTTATGAACAGTTAAAAATAAATAATAAACTGTAATAAATCTTATGAACAGTTAAAAAATAAATAATAAACTGTAATAAATCTTATGAACAGTTAAAATGAAATAATAAACTGTAATAAATCTTATGAACAGTTAAAATGAAATAATAAACTGCAATAAATCTTATGAACAGTTAAAAATAAATAATAAACTGTAATAAATCTTATGAACAGTTAAAAAAGAAATAATAATCTGTAATAAATCTTATGAACAGTTAAAATGAAATAATAAACTGTAATAAATCTTATGAACAGTTAAAATGAAATAATAAACTGTAATAAATCTTATGAACATTTAAAAATAAATAATAAACTGTAATAAATCTTATGAACAGTTAAAAATAAATAATAAACTGTAATAAATCTTATGAACAGTTAAAAAATAAATAATAAACTGTAATAAATCTTATGAACAGTTAAAATAAAATAATAAACTGTAATAAATCTTATGAACAGTTAAAATGAAATAATAAACTGTAATAAATCTTATGAACAGTTAAAAATAAATAATAAACTGTAATAAATCTTATGAACAGTTAAAAATAAATAATAAACTGTAATAAATCTTATGAACAGTTAAAATGAAATAATAAACTGTAATAAATCTTATGAACAGTTAACAGTTAAGAAATAAATAATAAACTGTAATAAATCTTATGAACAGTTAACAGTTAAAAATAAATAATAAACTGTAATAAATCTTATGAACAGTTAACAGTTAAGAAATAAATAATAAACTGTAATAAATCTTATGAACAGTTAACAGTTAAAAATAAATAATAAACTGTAATAAATCTTATGAACAGTTAAAAAAGAAATTATAAACTGTAATAAATCTTATGAACAGTTAAAAAAGAAATAATAAACTGTAATAAATCTTATGAACAGTTAAAATGAAATAATAAACTGCAATAAATCTTATGAACAGTTAAAAAAGAAATAATAATCTGTAATAAATCTTATGAACAGTTAAGAAATAAATAATAAACTGTAATAAATCTTTTGAACAGTTTAAAAAGAAATTATAAACTGTAATAAATCTTATGAACAGTTAAAAAAGAAAGGCGTCCGTCTCAACTAATATCACACATTGAGTTAAAGAGAATGCAATAAACGAGAAAGAAGAATACTACCCAGACGTCCACTGGCTGAGTGCAAAGAATATTGGAATCTTGGGGAGTCATTTTGCTATCCAAATGCCAATGAAGCCTAATGGTTATTGCCAGCAATAAATCAATTGTAATCAGCTGTGATTAAGCAAAGTCTTTTGTAAAGGTTATTGAAAGTAAAATCTGAAGAAATTTGATCTCAACCAAACTCCAGGGAGAAACACTTGAGTAATCTTTGATGATGACCTATCTTAGTACTTCTAGTGACTACTACTACTACTACTACTACTACTACTACTACTACTACTACTAACAATAATAATAATAATAATAATAATAATAATAATAATATTAATATTAATCTTGGCTTAGGCTATGGATACCCACTGTAAGGGTGCCTGCGCATGGAATTTGTGTGTCAAGAGTTGTGCAGTCACCAACCACGCCTCTCCTGAGTACAAAATTGTTGCATACTAGTCGCAAATTGAGGTACAGGACGACTGGAGACAATGTTCAGATGAGCGGAGAGCACATACAGCACCAAGTCACCTATCTGGTATTAGCTAAGCTCAACGTTGTTTTGGTGATCTGGCGAGAACCGGTGTGTCAACGTGATTAATATTAATAATGATAATAATAATAATAATAATAATAATAATAATAATAACAATAATAATAACAATAATAATAATAATAATAATAATAATAATAATAACAATAATAATAATAATAACAATAATAATAATAACAACAATAATAATAATAATAATAATAACAATAATAATAACAATAATAATAATAACAATAATAATAATAACTAATAATAATAATAATAATAATAATAACTAATAATAACTAATAATAATAATAATAATAATAATAATATTCCTTTGCTCTTAATTTCGTGAAGGTCAATTTTAATTCTGGCAGAGCAGTGTAGACATGGTCAATATTTATTTACAGACGAAGGGTCCAAAAAGGTACCTAAAAATTTAACGGTTCCGAACAATGTCTTTTTCTTTTCCTGCTGAGCAGTGTTTGAATAAAAAACCAAATCGATCAAAGCCAAATCGATCAAAACCAAATCGATCAAAACCAAATCGATCAAAACCAATAAAACCAATATCGAAACAAATACTTGAAAATTCGATAGAAATCTCCACAATGATTCACTTCAACATTTGCAACATTTGCTATTGTGCTTAGAAATCATGTATTCCATCGAATTAACAGCCGACAAATTTTGTAGCATCGAAACATCGTTATGAAATAACCGAAGAGGATAATCAGAAACGCATTGATGCGAAGAAATTAGGAACATGATTTTTAATAAATATCTTGCTGGATTTTGCTCTCTTGGTGGCTGGAGAATTTCGGTAAAAGAACTGAGAAAATCGAGACCCCATCAATTTTCTTCCCACTTACACAAAAAATCTTTGAGTCATTAATCACTCTAGAGATAAACCACTGTAACGTTAATGCTAAACTTCAATATGACCAGTAGTATGCACTTAGACAATATCAGTAAACATACATACACCCCGCTACAACGACACGGCCCATGTAACATAGATATATTAACTAAATTGAATTTACATGCATGACGAAAGCGCACAACACATACGAGGTGCCTTTAATAAGTTTCCAGGCATTATTTATAGTGGGCAATTTTATTGATAGTACATGCATAAAACTCTAATTCTCTCCGAAGTAATCTCCTTCAGCTGCAATGCACTTGTATTGTTCCAACAACTCCTCTTGTGTGAGCATGTCAGTGAGCATTGTTACGGCCACTTTCATCTTTGGTCTCATAATGACAGACTCTAACGTTTTCCTTGAGCTTAGGGAATAACCAATACGTCATGGGGAGCAATTTCTGGATAATAAGGAGGGTGAAGAACTGCCTTTGATGTCCATCTTGGTCAAATAATCTGTGACAAGGATGGAGCACCCTTGGTACAAACTTCGCGCAAATCTTCTGCATCTTCACTTCCTCGTAAATAATTGTCTGTACAGTTCTCACACTGACTTAAAATTGTGCACCTATTGTTTCTATAGATTATATTGTTTTTACATAGGCAACACCACTTATCAAGGCCAAGAGGCCACTCGAGGATAAGGGTTAAAGAGTGTACAGTAGAAATTGGACAATATAGTAATCGTTAGTAATGGAAATTCGGTAAATTTGTTAACTTAAGTGGAACGGCCCATCAAGAACTTGTTTACATTGGACTTGAAAACAACCATAGTCAGCTGAAAAGCAGGAAAACGGAAAACAGTTCCACAGGCGTGCAGTTCTAAGAAAGGAGTTTTGTTCATGGAATTTAAGTTTAGGTTTAGGCACAGATAAAGAGTGGGGGAAATTAGTGATAGTGTTTTCTGCTAGACAGGTGTTTCTTGTGAAAGTTTGTCGAGGGGGGACTATAGATTGGAGCTCAGACGAGAACTTGCCATAAAAATAAGGATAAAGCAAAGACAAACTTGCAACATTTTTTTCTTTGCAAGGAAGAGAAAAGGACATCTCCTATGAAGCTACGAAGTCTGTTTTGAACTCTCTCAAGGCAGGATGTCCTTTCTAACAGCTCCTGCCCAGATGTGGCAACAGTATTCCATCCTCGGACGTACATGGTCCTTATATAGATAGAGAATTGCATCAGCAGTGAGATATCTACTGGATCGATAGAAGGATCCCACAATTTTTCCAGTGGCTTTGGCAACGGATTTGATGTATGTGTTCCATATCAGATCAGGAGTAAAAGTCAAGCCCAGAAGCTTGTCAAAACATGAGGCCTCACCAGGACGAGAGCCATTCATTTCAATTTATGTCAGTTGGGAATCATAGCGTTGATGATGTAAAGATAAAAGCTTGGTTTTAGATGCATTAAAAGTAACACGCCATTTTAACCAATAAACTCCGTTCTTTCTTACTCCTCCCACACCGCTCACCATCCCTTATAGACTCCCTGCTTTTCTCGAATCTCTTATGTCACTCAAAAACTGATGCTCCATTCATACAAGATGGCCCAAAAGCAGTTAGAATCATTCCATACGTTGTTGTGACTTTTTTCAAGTTTTAAACAGAATTTATTTGCATATCCTTCTTCTAAAGTGTTCTCACGTTCAGAGTGAATTTTCGAAATTCACCAGCTGTTGACAATCAGACTTTAGTAGGGTGTATTCCAATTTCTGCTGTAGCTGTTCATTTAGACCTGAAATTATAAAATTGGCCGGTCATCTTATAAGATATACACTAATAAAATACAACAATTTTAAATGCCTGTACAAAACAAATCTTATTGACTGCATCTCGTATGACTATAACATGTCGTTTGTTATACTATAAACTTTTGATACACATTCGTTTTTTCATATTGAATGCAAATGTTAAACAAGTTAAATTTTATAGTCTTGGTTACGATTTATTTTTTACTCTTTATTTCATTCTAAAAAAAGGCACGGTGCCACGTAAGGGACTACTATTTGGGACAAAGTTTGCAGGGAAACTATGTAGGTAGTTGAGAAGCAAGATGTCTGTTCACATAACACTTGAACTTTTAATGTTAATACAGTCAAGGAAGTAGGGACAAGAGAGGGAATTGCAAAGCATATCAGTTCGAAGGAAGAAAGTATCCAATTAGGTTGTCTGATTATTTTGCTTTTATTGTTTTTTAGGAAATTTTTATTTTTTTACGGAAATTTTTATTGATTTTTTTACGGAAATTTTTATTGATTTTTTTACAGAAATTTTTATTGATTTTTTTACGGAAATTTTTATTGATTTTTTTACAGAAATTTTTATTGATTTTTTTACGGAAAGTTTTATTGATTTTTTTATGGAAATTTTTATTGATTTTTTATGGAAATTTTTATTGATTTTTTATGGAAATTTTTATTGTTTTTTTACGGAAAGTTTTATTGATTTTTTTATGGAAATTTTTATTGATTTTTTATGGAAATTTTTATTGTTTTTTTTTTACGGAAAGTTTTATTGATTTTTTTATGGAAATTTTTATTGATTTTTTTACGGAAATTTTTATTGATTTTTTTACAGAAATTTTTATTGATTTTTTTACGGAAAGTTTTATTGATTTTTTTATGGAAATTTTTATTGATTTTTTATGGAAATTTTTATTGATTTTTTATGGAAATTTTTATTGTTTTTTTACGGAAAGTTTTATTGATTTTTTTATGGAAATTTTTATTGATTTTTTATGGAAATTTTTATTGTTTTTTTACGGAAAGTTTTATTGATTTTTTATGGAAATATTTATTGATTTTTTTATGGAAATTTTTATTGTTTTTTTTTTACGGAAAGTTTTATTGATTTTTTTATGGAAATTTTTATTGATTTTTTTTACGGAAATTTTTATTGATTTTTTTACAGAAGTTTTTATTGTTTTTTTACGGAAGTTTTTTTTTTTTTACAGAAATTCTGGATATCTGCTTTTAACATTAAGGGGGTCTGCGTTCGTTTATCTAACTCTCCCTGGTAACGTCGAGATACGGGCGGCTAGCTTATAAATACTTGAACAAAATTGTTATAAAACTGTATTACTAATTTAAACATAGCCGTTTCTCCAATTACCTTTCCTTCTTGTTTCTATCTGTGCCTTTCCCATCTTGTTTCCTATTCTACTTGATGGGGTCCCTCTTTGTTTCATCACAGCAGACTGTAGAACGTTAAAGTATGTTCAGACGCCGCCATTGATTAAACGAATCACGTGACAAACTTCGCTCTCAATTGTTTGTCTGCACATGTGCAACGGGCAAGGGAAAAGAGGGTTTCGATACGCTCCATGAGTAAAGCGAACACACGAAAGGTTTCTTCCAAAGCAAGCCAGACGGAACGAAGAGGATCACAGGAAGATGCCAGCTTAAATGGAAGCGAGATAGTCTGTGAGTAAGAAACCGAACGCTAAGAGTTTAACATAAAACGAAACGCAGAATAAAAACGATAAAGGAAATGAAATAAACTTGTCAAGGAAGATAATGTTGAAACATGATGGTGCGCATGTAATTAAGAGTTAATAGACGACCCTGATTTGCTAGGTCAACGTTGATATATTACGCGCTAATGTATGCGTGTATGCCATCAAACAATGGTGGATAGTTATTTTGAAAGTACATTTATGGATTCGAGAATAAAGTAATCGTCTGCTATCAATATGAGAAACATACGCGGTAATTCCAGAGTAATGACTCAACATTGGTACGTTGTACGCAACGGTTTAATTTACTCTTGTACTAGTCTTCTTTATTTATGTTATTTATTTAATTACGTAATACTATTAGATTATTTCTCTTTACGCTACTTTATGTCATATTCACCACTCTTCTTTCTACAATCTTAAGCATTAAATGTGCTCCCAAGTCAGCGAAATTGATTATATGGACAATGTTGGAGAAAAGCTGAACATCTAGGCACTGTTATATTCCTCTCTCTTTGCTTCTCTCTTTGTCTCTCTCTCTCTCTCTTTCGCTCGCTCACACATATATATATATCTTATATCTACAGCGCTCTACATTGCGAGTGAAACAGTCGCATTTGCGAGTGATTTTTCAAAATGGCGACTAGAAATAATGAAACGCTTATTTTTTGGAGATTGTGTTTCTCTCACTGACAATCTTCCAAAGCTCACTAGTGAGTGAAAAAATATCTGTTCAACTTTTTTTATATAAAACGAACAAAGTTAAATTATACTCAACAATGTACTCTTTTTTTAACGAAGCCTGTTTAAAAAAAATATCTGAAGAAATTAGAATGTTTATACCTTCCAAGGATCAACATAAAATTTGTTGTATATTTAGAATTACACTTATAAAAAAAATACACAGAAAAATCTATATGATGTACATATTCGTCACAGAATGAAAATGTCATATTCCAAAAATCATATGGGTTTGGCTAGTAACTTTTCTATTTGGCTAGTAAACGAAAATATTTAGTTGTCAAATATACTTTTTTTTTACTTTTTGGTGTATATTTAGAATTACACTTGTTAGAAAACACAGAAAAATCTTTATGATGTACATACTCATCACAGAACGAAGATTTCATATTCTAAAAACTTTTCTATTTGGCTAGTAAACGAAAACATTTAGTTGTCAAAGGTCAACTAAAGATAAATTTATCCGTAGAGCCCTGATATATATATATATATATATATATATATATATATATATGTGTGTGTGTGTGTGTGTGTGTGTGTGTGTGTGTGTGTGTGTTTCTCATATTGATAGCAGACGATTACTTTATTCTCGAATCCATATATTTAGCCATCCACATACAGTACCGTTTCGCTGTTTAACAGCTCATCAGTGTGGCTAGACAGGCAACCACCTCAAGCCAGGATTGAAACCCGACCGCCTGTACGACAGTCAAGGCTCCTAACCATTATGATAATCGGCGGCTGGTGTGTGAGTCGCAAATGGACGATGTTTTGATATCGTCCGAAATACCTAAGCTCGAATTGTTTACACAAAGAACATCGCTTTATACGCTAATGGTAATTCGTGTATCACTTCTCAATATGCTCAACTCAAGATGAGGAGCATTATATATATATATATATATATATATATATATATATATATACTAGCAAAAGTACCCGTCGTTGACTGGGTTCAAAAACAGCCTACAGAAAATGGACTCTGATTTATGAAAGTATGATAGGTTATGAAAAGGAAGCGTTGTAAAGAGATGGCTTCGAATTTGGGGGTATCAAAACTAAATCAAAATATGATGAAAGTAAAAATAAAATAGATAAACCCCATAATTTATTATACCATACCTGTTCACACTGAAACACTTATCACAATGTTCTGTGGGTCTATATTAAAAAAACCTTGTTAAACTTTGTGACATATTTCTATTCTATGGAGGTAAGGCGCGAACGAACACCCCATAATTTTATTATATCATATTTCTTCAAACTGAAACATAATTATCAAAGTATTCTTACGCATATAGATATGAAAAGTCTTTATTAAAGTTTGTGCCTATTTCCATTCTATGGAGGCCAGGCGCGAACGCAGACCCCACAATTTTATTATACCATCCCTATTTTAGTTAAAACATACTTATCAAAGTAGTTTTATGTACGTCTATATCAAAAACACTTGTAAACGTTTTTTTTTAATTAAAATTTTTTTTATTTCCATACTTGGTTGACCAGGCGCGAACGCAGACCCCATAATTTTAATGGACCACCGTTCTGCCAAATCAAACATACCCATTCCTGTGTCTCGATACATCTTCTATCATTATATGTAATCAGTTTTTTTTTTTAAATAGTCAACAATATATGAGCCTATTCGTGACCAGACACACACACATATCCAGCTTTATATTATATATATATATATATATATATATATATATATATATATATATATATATATATATATATATATGTGTGTGTGTGCGTGTGTGTCTACTTGATCACGGGACTCACACGCAATCCGATCAGCTGATCCTGACTTCCGGTCAACGTGTCCCGATATAATTTACAAACCTCCCCCCCTCTCTCTCTCTCTCTCTCTCTCTCTCTCTCTCTCTCTCTCTCTCTCTCGATACATTCTCTAACACGGCGTAATCACGTTGATATACCAGTTCTCGGTAAATCATCGATATGCAACGATGAACCCTGCCAGTACTAGATAGGTGATCATTTGGAAATACTAGGTACTGTATATATTGCGCCGAGACCTAGAAATCTCCAGGCTTGTATCTGAAGCTTGGTTTTTAAAAAGTCACTGGGTAGATGAACCCTTCGTTAAGACATGTATCTTCGTTAATATGCTGATAGGAGAAGTAAAACTCTGCTATAAAACCTTAGGTCTACTGTCTGCCTTGTTTTATTGGGATCATTTGCACCCTCTAAGATCAGCAGTGTTCCTTAAAATGTGTGGATGGTTCTACATTTTTATAACAATTCAAGTATTCATAAAATAGCCACCCGGGAGACGAATAATGTTAAAAGCAGATACATTTCACTACTCTAAACAAATTATTGTGGATTTCGGACAATTAGATGCCTGAACCTTATACGCCGAGGTTCGACGGGAGAATTCATTTATTTATCTATTTTTATACAGACTAGCTTGGTGCGTGTCCGAGAAAATCGAGGAACCAAAGAAACTGCTCTCAACCCTAAACTCCATATTCTTGTTGATAATTGTGTATATGTTTTGATTATTTTAAATATATCATATACTAGCATTTCAGCCCGGCTTTGCCCGGGTGTTTTGAGGTGTACGCTTAGCAAAGCAAAAAAAAAAGTCAATTTTTTTTTTAATTTGACCCCTATTATGACCCCTTAAAATTTATAGTTTCGGGCTCAAATCACTTTATTAAGTTAGATCCAGGTTCAAGGAACCTAAATCTAAAATTTCAAGTGTCTAGACCAAAAATTGTCGGAGGAGTTTGGTAGAGTTCCTAAAGGTCAAATCGTTGAAATTTGACTCCTTAACAGCCAAATTTCTGGCTGACACCCATCACATCGATTTTCCCAAATCTCAGTACCCGGTATTTCAAATTTCGAGTCTATAGACTAAAAATTGACAGAGTTATTGCGTAGGGAAATGTACACAGACAGACAGACACGTTCACTTTTATATATATATATATATATATATATATAGTATTAAACCATATCATTGATAAAACTCTACTAACATATTTGCACTTAAGTTAGATCCATGTCCAACGAACCTATATCTAAAATTTCAAGTGTGTAGACCCAAAATTGTCGGAGGAGTTTGGTAGAGTTCTCAAAGGTCAACTCGTTGAACTTTGACCCCTTTATCGCAAAGTTTCTGGCCAAAAACCGATCGCATCGATTTTCCCAAATCTCAGTACCCTGTATATCAATGTTCAAGTCTGTAGACTAAAAATTGACAGAGTTATTGCGTAAGGGAAATGTACACACACACACACACACACACACACACACACACACACACACACTTTCATTTTTATAGATATATAGACATACTAGAATGTGTGGCTGGTGTTGCCCGGGTATTTGGAGGTGTATGTTGAGCAAAAAAAAAAAAAATAAAGCGGTAAATTTTTTAAAACTTTGACCCCTATTATGACCACTTAAAATTTATTGTTTTGGGCTCAACTCAAGTTATTAAGTCAGATCCATGTCCAACGAACCTATATCTAAAATTTCAAGTGTGTACACCCAAAATTGTCGGAGAAGTTCGGTAGAGTTCTCAAAGGTCAAATCGTTGAACTTTGATCCCTTAATCGCCAAATTTTGGCCAAAAACCGATCACATCGATTTTCCCAAATCTCAGACCCTGTATATCAAATTTCGAGTCTGTAGACTAAAAATTGACAGTTATTGCGTAGAGAAATGTACACAGACACACACACAGAACTACAGACACTTTCACTTATATATATATATATATATATATATATATATATATACATATATATATATATATATATATATGTATATATATATATGTATATATTATATATATATATATATACATATATATATATATATATATATATGTATATATATATATATATATATATATATATATATATATATGTATATATATATATATATGTATATATATATATATATAATATATACATATATATATATACATATATATATATATATATATATATGTATATATATATATATATATATATATATATATATATATATGTATATATTATATATATGTATATATATATATATATAATATATACATATATATATATACATATATATATATATATATATATATATATATATATATATATATATATATATATATATATATATATATGTATATATATATATGTATATATTATATATATATATATATATATATATATATATATGTATATATTATAATATTTTACATGTAATATGTTCCTACTTGTGTCATTTGTTCCACGATTTTATCTTAAGTTACTTTAATTTGACTATTCACTGCATTGTTTTTTTTTTTTGTTTTTGTTTATTTTTTCACCACTTATCAAGGCCCGGAAGCCACAGGGATAAGGGTTATTGCAAGTACAGTACGTTAGTATGGAGATTTGATGAAGTGTTTACTTAAAGGGGCGGTCCATTAGGAATTTGTTAACGTTGGACTTGAACACATCCAAGTTGTAGTCCGGTGGGAAGCAGGCAGATGGAACAGAGTTCCACAGGCGTGCAGTTCTAAAAAAGAAGCTTTGTTCATGGAATCCGCGTTTTGATTTAGGCACAGATAAAGAGTGGGGGAAATTTTTCACAGTGGATTCAGCTAGACGGGTGTTTTTCGTGAAAGATTGGCGAGGGGGGACCAGAGATTGGAGTTCACACGAGCACCTGCCATGGAAATAACGATAAAACAAGGATAGGCTCGCAACGTCTCTTCTGTGGGAGAGAGGTTGCAAGGTAGAGAAAAGGGCATCATCCACTAAACCACGAAGTCTATTTTGTACTCTGTCAAGGCAGGATAGGTTGTTTTTAGCACCTCCTGCCCAGATATGGACGCAGTATTCCATCCTTCGACGTACTTGGTTTTTATATAGGTAGAGAATTGCATCAGTAGTGAGATATCTTCTGGAGCGATAGAAGGATCCCACCATCTTTCTAGCAACCTTGGTAACAGAGTATGTACGTGGTCCATTTCAGATCAGGAGTAAAGGTCAAACCCAGAAGCTTGTCAAAACACGGGGCCTCACCTAGATGAGAGCCATCCATCACAATTGATGCCAGATGGGGATCAGAGCGTTGATGATGTAAGGATAGGAGTTTGGTTTTGGATGCATTAAAGGTAACCAGCCACATCTTCCCCCACTGAACCACGCGCTCGAGATCAGAGGAGAGAGAATCAGAGAGAATTTTGTCATTTACAGCCTTTGATGTGTTGCCGTAGATGGTCGTGTCATCAGCATAGATGTCAACGAATGATTTAAGTATGTGTTTAGGGAGGTCATTGATGTAGATCAGGAAGGGAATTGGGCCCAGGATTGACCCTTGAGGGATTCCAGCACTGCAGGCTTCTGATTTTTGTCCATCGACCACTACTCTTATGAGCCTATCGGAGAGAAATGATTTAATGATTGAGAAAACCTTTCCAGTTATATCGTAACTGGAAATCTTGTGAAGTAGGCCCTTATGCCATACCTTGTTGAAGGCCTTTGATATGGCAATTGCCCTAAAAAGGAAGCTTTTGTCAAGAGATTCACTAATCCTGTGAGATATAACCGTTAGCACATCTGCGGTAGATCTTTCAGAACGGAAACCATATTGTGTGTCACTAAGAAGATTGTTTCTGCTGAGGTGGTTTACTATTTATCTATTTTATATGGATTCCAGCAACTTACTCATAACACACAGGAGGCTTATTGGTCGGTACTGAGGAGGAGATGACTTATCACCTGAATTCTTAAATACAGGGCAAACTGATGAGGTTTTCCAAGGAGTCGGAAAGCACTTCTCCTTAAGGCAACGCTTAAACAGTTCCGTAAGTATGGGAGCAAGTTCTGGTTGAAGCTTTTTTAACACTATAATTGGGATGCCGTCAGGGCCAGTTGCTTTACTGGAATCAAGGTTCTTGATTAGCTTGGCGACCTCACGCACAGATATTTGTATGTTACCTAGCGTGTTCTGTGTTATAGGAGGAAATATGGGGAGTTGATGGCCTTCATCGCATAGGGTAGAATTAGCTGCAAAGTTCTTGGCAAATAGTTTGGCCTTGTCTGACGCTGACGAGATAACCTCTGGTCCATTGATTAATGGTTGGGATAGAACGCACACTTCTGTTCAGGATCCTATTTTTTATTTGCCAAAACTGGTGGGAACCAAGCCGCTGATCAGCTACTTTGGATTTAACAGACTGGGCATATAGCTTTCTTGCATTTTTTATTACTCTTTTACAGTGGTTGCTGGCGTTCCTGAAAGCAGCTTTAGTCTCAGTGCATCTATTACCTTGGTAGTTATGGAAAAAGTGATTTCTGTGCGCGATAGCAGCAGCACATTCTGGGGAGAACCATGGCTGGCTGTTAGGTTTTTGTTGGAATTTTTTAGATGGTATGAATTGTTCTATGCCTACAATTAACCATTCGGTCAGATCTGATACTATAGAGGACACATCCTTTTTTTAAACATGGAATGCAGAGGTAAATCAGATATGAATGTACGGAAGCTATCCCAGTCAGCCATAGAGTATCAGTATACAGTACGGTGGAGGGGTACGTCTGGGGACTTATTATATTACCTTTTGTATCTTAATTGATACGACGGAGTGGTCGGAGGATCCTAGAAGAGAATGAACGGAACATGAAGATAGCTCAAGGGAAGTTGAGAGAAAAAGGTCTAGGAGGCTTGCATATTGACCAGTAGTATCGGGCACACGGGTGGGTTCGTGAATAATCTGAGTGAGGTCATAAGCAATGGCAAAATCATGACAAAACCTCCCCTCATCGTCTGTCTTATTTGAATGGGTCAGCCATTCCATGTTATGGACGTTGAAGTCACCACAGATGTGGATGTTAGCCGAGGGATTTGCAGACAGGATCTGGTCTATTTTCTCAGATATACTCTTAAAGATAGTTACTCTGCTGTTATAGGGCCGATAGAGTGCAACTATACATGCAGTGGTGTTAGCAAGTGCAACCCGGACGCACATATAGGTTAAATTAGGATCTTCTCTAGAGATACCCCTACCACACGGGAAGCCATCTTTAATGTAGGCACATATTCCATGCCCATGGCGATCTTGGGGTTCAGATTTAGCTGTTAAGTTAGAGTATCCGTTAATTATGAACTCATCAAGGGAAGTGGTCGGCCTTATTCCAGTTTCACTTAGAAAGAATATGTTCGGTTTCATCTCCTGTAATTGGGTTTCAACCTCTAAAAGGTTGGAACGGAGACCCCTGATGTTGGAGAAGGAGACCTGGTAGTAGGGGTCTACGTTGGAAGATGGGGTTCTAGGTTTATTCGAGTTTTTTTCTGGAGATAATTCATGTTGAGGTTTTGGGATTTGTGGAACAGGTCGTACTTGGTTAGAGCAGTACAGAGAGGGAAAGTCAGAGAGAAAAAGACAGGAAAATGTTGTTGTTTTTTTGTAGCACATGAAAAGGTAAAGCCGTTGTTTTGCTACCTAGAAAAAGGTAAAGTATTGCCGTTGTTTTGCTACCTAGAAATCTAAATGTCTTTTATATATACATTAAACAATGCTTCAAGCAAACTATATTAAACTCTTAAAGTTTCATTTGTTAGTGTAAACGTTATGTGGGTCTGAATTTAAAAATCTGACATAGTTACATTATATGTTAGACATATTTATATTTATGGATATTTTGAGATAGATGATATAGATACAAATAAGCCTAGATAAATATGTAATAAAGTGCGTACGAATACAAACATGGTCTGACTGTTTGATTGACGGACTGTCAGTTTAACTCTATCTCTTCTCTTTTCTTCTTTCTTTATCTATCTATCTATCTATCTATCTATCTATCTAGCATTTAACTCTTTCCATGTGTGATTAAAAAGGGCTCCTTCAGTCTTTGACAGACTATGGGTACCCACGAAGGGGTGCCTGCGCGTGAAATTTTTGTGATAGGAGATGCACAATCTCCAACCACACCTCTCCTTAGTCGACATTGTTTAATACCAGTGGTCAGTGAAGTGTGTACAGGACGACGAAACAAATGCCGAGATAAGCGGTGAGCTCATACAGCGCCTAAAATTCCCAGATGGTCACCCATCTGGTACTAACCAGGCTCGACGTTGCTTAACTTCGGTGATCGGACGAGAACCGGTGTGTCAACGCGATTATGCCGTATGTGTGATTAACATTTACATTAATTACACATACGCTGTACTAGTCTAATATATTGACTCTAATTTTTTTTAATACGGCACAATCACGTTAACACACAGGTTCTCGCCAGATCAACGAAGTTAAGCAACGTTGAGCCTGGCTAGTACCAGATGGGTGATCATTTGGGAATTCTAGGCGCTGTATGTGCTCTCCGCTTATCTCGGCATTGTTTCCAATTCTCCTGTACCTCAACTTGCCACTGGTTTGCAACAGTGTTGACTCAGGAGAGGCCTTGTTAAAGACTGCGCAACTCTTGCCACACAAATTTCACGCGCAGGCACCCTTACAGTGAGTATCCATAGTCTGTCAAGACTGAAGGAAGCCACAATTTTTGTAAAAGCACATATTAACGGCCGCTTCCGTCGCCTAAGTATTTTGGTAGTTATAATCAAAGTTTGATTCGTCAGCGTAAGGGTCTAAAATTTATAACTCCGACAAGATAACATTATATATATATATATATATATATATATATATATATATATATATATATATATATATATATATATATATATATATATATAGGTGTGTGTGTTGATACATAATATAGATAGGAATAAATCTAGATAATTAGAAAAGAAACTACATACGTATAAAAATACTGTGTGACAGTCAGACTCACTGACTCTCTTTCTCTCTCTCTCTCTCTCTCTCTCCTTCTCTCTCTCTGTCTATCTATCTCTCTCTCTCTCTCTCTCTCATTTAACTCCTTTCACGTGCGATTAAGATGTAGATTAATTACTCCATCAAGTAATCACGTATCGTGGAAGATTAATCGCTTCTGTGGAATGCCCCACGAATCAGACTGGCAATCATGGTCTCTTACAACCGCCACCACCGCCACTTTTGTCCGCCCGGAAGTATCAAGATACCGATGATCAGCAACGCAATAATTCGACGTTATCTTTCACCATAGTTCAAAAGGATTATTAAGATATACGACCTATTGTGGGGATTTACTTTACTTTTATACATGTGTAAAACAGATGGGCAGGCTGGTGGTGGTGGTGATGGTGGTGGTTAGATATTAGATAATATTCTAAATTTCCAAGTAAGATTTGATAAGTATGTTCATAAAACTTGTCACTATTATGCATGAACATTTATGTATGTATGTATGTATGTATGTACGTACGTACGTACGTACGTACGTATGTATGTATGTATGTATGTATGTATGTATGTATGTATGTATGTATACATGCGACTGGGGACCGCTTGTGAAGTTCATACTTCGGAGGAAGCCGGTTAAACCCATATATGGTTAGTGCCGTTTCACACATGACCAATTATTGTTATGAAACGTAAACAATAGTAGTTATATATATATATATATATATATATATATATATATATATATATATATATACATATATTTATATATATATATATATTTATATATATATATTTATATATATATATATATTTATATATATATATATATTTATATATAAATAGATAGATAGATATAGATATAGATATATAGATATATGAATGGAAATGTATAAAAAAGAATACGAAAGGTATAAAAGCTTATAACATTTCTTTATTCATTTTCAATTTTTTTTTACTTTTTTTACAGGTATATAATTTTCGACCGATCCTTCAGTCTTCATCGGTGTAGTGAAAGTATGAGCGTACACGGGGAAAGGGAGAATGAAAAAAATATATACAGGTAGTTCAATAAGTAACGTTACAAAGTGTCTTGCCCATATTTATTAAATAAATTTAACAATACAAATCAACCAAACAGAAATATATACAATAGTATTACTAGATTCAAAATATTCACATTTTATTTTTATTCTAATGTAACCGTCCTGTGAATTAATAACCTGCTGCAAATGCTTTGTGAATTTTCTACACAAATCACAAATATTTTTTTGTGGGATTTTGGCCCATTTTTCTCTTATTTTCTTCTTCAAAACCTCCAAATTGTTATGGTGGGAAGCTGAGACTTTATTCTCTGATAGACTAAATATTTTTAGGTTGAGGTCTGGAGATGGTGGGGCTCATTCTTCCTTTGAAATGAATTCTGCAACATTCTTCTCCGGCTATTCTTGTGTTTTTTTTTGTTTTGTTTTTTTTGTTCCGTGAGCAGGAGTTAAGTCCTGCTGGAATGATCAACGACTTTTGTGAAATGTTATTTTTTTCAGTGCAACAATGATGATTCAAGAATGGTTTGTGATAATTTTCCTGGTTCAATTTCACACCATCGTCACAAAAATCAGGGGATTCTTTCCAGTCTCTCTTATTGCAGCCTAGACCATCACTTAGGCTTCACCTTATTTCCGAGTAACAGCCCACAACTCAGCATCTCCAGTACAAGATCATATCCGATCATTTTGAACGTTAATATGTTTTTGAACATCAAATTTCTTCCCGTCACTAAAGACCAAATTTGGAAGCATGCCAGTAGTGATTCGAGATAAGATGATTTCTGCTTTTTGCCTTCGTTTCTTGACAGAACTTGTAGATACCAGGTGATTCTTTTGGCGCTTGTATAGAAATGTTTGAGTGCAGTGTGGAGAATGGTAGACATAGTTCCAATGGATACTTTCCCTCTTTTGCAAGATTTCTGAGAAATAGTCTTGGATTCCTCTTCCATTTCTCCTTAGTGGATTTTATTAGTTTTTCTGTTCTTGCAGAATGCCGACGCTGACGAGGTCCATTAGTGACCTCAGCTGTTGAGTTGAAACATTTTGCTGCTCTCCACACCAACATTCAATTCAGATTTAAAGTCTTCACGATTTCTCCTACAGACTTTCCAGATTTGAATATCTTTACAATGGCAATTTGTTTCGCTAAATAATGTGGCAGATTGTAAAAAATAATCTCCAAATTCAAATTTATCCATATAAACCTGAAAAAAAGATTAAAAAATTCATGAAATTTCAGTAAATATAGATAATAATAGACAATTTTAATGGCAAATATTGAACACCTTGTATTTTGCAATCATGCATATTAACTTACTTGACCAGGCCTATGTAAATAGAAGGCCGGTTCACTAAAGTCACGTTACCTGCTGACGTTGCGATGGGATAGAAATGCTGAGTCTTGTAATTGTATCCCCAGTAATTACTGCCTTCCATAGTTGTTGTCTCGCCACGTTTTAAATTTAATGGAATGTGCTCCAACGAACTTGTGGTACGGGTACCCCCAATGTAGATACTTCCGATTAACCCGGCAACTAGCAACATCCCACACTTTTACTGCAGAGGTCCCCAAATGCTGAAGAGCCTTCTACTCTGAAAGTTTCTTTCTTCAAACTGTTAGACTTTGGAATTTCCTCTCTGTATCTTTCTTCCATTACTGTACTTGCACGCAGAAATTTAAATGTAATATAAACAAATATCTTGCTGATCAACTCCCTACTTAGAGTGTTCCTGTAGGCATGTTCCCTAATTCACAGAAGTCTCTTATGGCTCAATGACACTGTGACTTTTTTTTTGGGGGGGTGAATACAAAAAACAAAAAGAAGGCAGATAAACAACGTGAGAAATAAAAAAGCATACAAAATAAGAGCAAGTAGTGAAACAGAATGTAGTGAGAGAGGGTGAGAGTAATAGACAGACACTTAGTAGAAGAGGAGTCGCATTTAGAGTTGATTGCAAATCACGGCTCATAAGATAAATTGATATGGAAGTTTTTTAAACCTGTTTTCGTCCTAAAAGTAAGGTATACAGGATGTTCAATAATTAACTTTACAAAGTTTTCTTGTTCATATTTATTAAATAAATTAAACAAGACAGGTTAACCAAACGTAAATATATACAACAGTATTGCTAGATTCAGAATATCCAAATTTTATCGTAACTGTCCTGTGCATTAATAACCTGCTGCAAACGCTTTGTGAATTTTCTACATGAATCACTAGTAATTTTTTTGTGGGATTTTGGCCCATTCCTCACTTAATTTCTTCTTTAGAGTCTCCAAATTGGTATGGTGGGAAGCTGAGGCTTTATTCTCCAAGACAGACCAAATATATTGATCTCACTAGTTGATTTGAAACTTTTCATTGCTCTCTGCTAATAAAGCAGTGTTATCTGCTCGAATGCTTTGAACAGACAAACATCATACTGAATGATCAGGTCATTCAAATTCGGCAGTTATCCCGAAAATTATTAAAAATCGAAACAACAAAGCGTTCGGCGGTTTTAGGCGTTGTTTGCAACTGTTTTAACGAAACAAAAAGAAGTTTGTGCGTGTGAATATATGTTAATAGATGGAACATGGGTCCATCACTTTATACCGGAATCAAATCGGTAGTCACCTGATTGGAGAGCAGTGAGTGAAAGCAGGTCAAATCGACCAAAGACGCAAATATCAGCTGGGAAAGTTTTCACCTCTGTATTTTAAGATGGGAAATGTATTTTGTTCATCGATTACTTTCAGGAATATATATTGGGTCCAATATCTATACTCCTTTAATTTTTTTGTGTGTGTATTGATATTTATATTAAAACTCCTTTTTTTCTGTTTATTTACTTGTTTATTTGCTTCCCCACTGAGCAAATTAGGCACAATACCGTTTTTTAATGTGGAGAGTGAGGGGAGAGGGGCCAATTACCCCGAGAGGGAACTGGATAGTGACGATTGGTATGAAAGGTTTCCCCTACATTGTCCAAAACTGATTGCTTACGAGCAATGGTCTGATATGTTGAGTTGCGTCCACATATTACTTTGATTGCAGTATCTGCCGGAACAGATGGTATTTATTTGCTCCCCCACTGAGCAAATTAGGCACAAGGCCGTTTTTAATGTGAGGTAAAAACCAGCTCCCCTAAAAGTAGGCAAAAAGGGGGCACTCTGGTTACCAAAAATAATAATTGCCCCAGTATAGAGGGTTTCCCCTCCATTGACTGGCACAAATTATCTCAAGTGCAGCATCTGCCGGAACAGATGGTGTTTATTTGCTCCCCCACTGAGCAAATTAGGCACAAGGCCGTTTTTAATGTGAGGTAAAAACCAGCTCCCCTAAAAGTATGCAAAAAGGGGGCACTCTGGTTACCAAAAATAATAATTGTCCCAGTATAGAGGGTTTCCCCTCCATTGACTGGTACAAATTATCTTAAGTGTAGTATCTGCCGGAACAGATACTACCCTTTGATAACAGAAAAACAGATCTTGGCCCGAAGACTAAGAAGAAAAAAGGCGAACCTTTTTTCTGTTTATTTAAAAATAAAATGTAACTTTGATATCTACTGGTCCTGTAATTGCATTCATCTGCAAAAGATCTAGCTCATTTGCATATTCGTTTAAACATTCATTTTAATTAATCCCTATTAGTTTTTTCGGCTTACTTATGGGATGATCATCTTTAGTTAACGATTACGTATAATTATATTCATGCAGATATTTTACATGATTTATACTTGCGTAATATTTGCGTAAAAAGGTTATAGTAAACACAAACCTCTCTCTCTCTCTCTCTCTATATATATATATATATATATATATATATATATATATATGTATGCGTATAAATATTTGTTTTAAAAAAATTGCCTACCAAACTCCTCTGTCAGTTTTTGGTCTAGGGACAATAAACTTAATATATGGGACAATCGAACCCATGCGAAACATCATATTTGGGAAAAATCGGTGCAAAAAAAATGGAATTTGCCCGATGAAGGCCGAACGACGGAATTACGAATATGAATGCGTTACGTAATAGTTATTAGTTTGTTTTAATTTTTAACCTGGCGGCAAACATGTCTACATAGCTCAAGCATTAACGTCAAAGGAAAAAGTAAATCTTAAGCTAAACGTTTTGGTTTCGATTCTTGGTAGTGGCACAAAAATATTTTTTAAAAACTTTTTAAATCATTGCTATATATTGGGTCTAAAATAATATAATTATAAACACGAAATCTGCATTAATCAAAATATCATATTTAAGCGAATTTTATGATCGGGCAATGCTGGACGGCATGCTAGTTGATAAATAAAGTCGAATTTTGCATAAAGCTTGTTTTATTTGTTAGAAATTATTTCAGAAGGCATCCATTGTCTCTATTAAAAGACGGTGGTCAACTAAAGCGCAACATGTGTAAACTATAAACTGCATATGACGTCATAAATGCTTTATCGCTGTAAATGCTGGTGAATATTGTGTTGGAGATGTTTCCCCGTTGTCCATAGGTGAAAGTGACCAACGGGTATAATACTTCCACAACTATAAAACACTAGCATGGGTGTCCGGCGTTGTCCGGGTGTTTGGAGGTGTGTGTTGAGCAAAAAAAAAAGTGGTAGTAGAAAGGCAGGCTCAAACCTGTACCGCGAAGGAGGAAAAGAACGGGAAAAAACGTGACGTCTTTGCTTTTACAGCCACCTCCAAACCGGAAGTGACGTAAGTTTTAATTAAGGCTAGACAGTTGAAAAGAGGGGATGACTTTCGAGAATATCAGCGGAAAAAGCGACCCCCCTCCCTGTAGAAAAGTGCTCAGTTGAAGGTGAAGATATTAATGTTTTTAGCCAATTTTTCGGTATTTGTCGTCTGTAGTGTCAAGCTTCAAAACGATACTGATCTTGTGAAAATTCGTCGCCTCTGTCGAAAGTTTAAGACAGACATGCAAACATACATACATACATTTATATATTGGTAGCTCAAATTTTCGACCCAAACGGATTAAAAAGCTTGCCCTTTCTCTGAATACCCTTTATGTCAAATTTCAAATGTTTAGACCAGAAATTATCTTTAGTAAGTTGGTAGAGACCGCAGAGGTCAATTTTTTTTAACTTTGACCCCTATTATGGCCCCTTAACATTTGTTGTTTTGGGCTCAACTCAAGTTATTAAGTTAGATCCATGTCCAGGGAATATATATCTAAAATTGCAAGTGTTTAGACCCAAAATTGTCGGAGGAGTTTGGTAGAGTCTTCAAAGGTCAAATCGTTGAACTTTGATCCCTTAACAGCTACATTTCTGGCCGAAAACCGATTACAAAGATTTTCCCAAATCTCGCTACCTTGTATATCAAATTTCGAGTCTCTAGACTGAAAGTTGACGAAGTTATTGTGTAAGGAAATGTACACAGACAGACAGGCACTTTCACTTTTATAGATATATAGATACTCCCATGAGATTTGAACTCGGTTGCCTAGTTCAGCTAAATAAACAGTGAGTCAGATGGATACAGGGTGGAACGATAAAAGTGTCACCATAAAGAAAATATATCTTTATTTTTAAACTTTTATTGAAAAAATCAATTCAGGTAACTTGACTATGTCCAGCGGGTTTAGGTCGGGGAAGAAGGAGGGGGGCAGTGAGAGAAGGATACAGAGTCGTAGCACTCCTTCTGAATTTAAGGCTGGATCTCTTTGGACTTGTGGGCCGGCGCCGAATCCTGATGCCACATCCAGGGTCTGGCAGCGGCCACCTGATTGCACATCGGGATCATCATACTCTTCAGCACATCGAGGTACACTTTAGTGTTGACTTTCAAGTTGACTTCGAAAATGTGAGATGGTGTGATTTAGACCTTACTTGAAACCACGCCAAAGACCGTAAACAAAGTTTCCGGCCACACGTTCAAGAAGAAAATAGTAACTACGGCAAAAACAATATAGAAAAGTAAATAAAAATATCATTAAGTTTAGATGGATAATTGAATTTTGATATTTATTTCAACTTGTGCTTGCAATGTACCTTCAATAAGTATCCAGACTTTTTGTACATGCATTTAAAATTGTCGTAGACTCTTGAAAATTCAGTATGTTATTGCTATTTATCTTATGCGTTCACTGACGAATTTTTATGATTTCAGATTCAAAGAAGAGATACATCAGGAATTGGAATACACCTGATTGTCACAGCGAGTAAATTTTAAAAAATGCAATCTAGACGTAAGGACAATTTAGAAGAATGGTATGCAATAAAATTCTGCTTTAAGTTTGGAAAAAATGGAAAAGAAACGCATGAAATTCTTTAGATTGCTTTTGGACCATCGTGCACGAATGGGGCATCAGTTTTTGAGTGGCATAAGATATATAAGGGAGGCAAGGAGTCTGTGAGGAATGATGAGAGGTGTGAGAGAAGTAAGAAAATCAGAACACCAGAGTTGATTGGCCAAATAAAGAATTTCATGTATAAGGACCGTCGTGTGACTATAGAGATAATAAGTGTACAGTTTGATGTAAGTATGGGAACTGTACACATATTTTTGCGAGGAGGATGTGGAAGATTTGTATAAACTTTGTCCCAAGACTGTTCAGAGCAGATCCGAAAGAAAGACGTTGTCATGGCATCAAGACGGTCCCTCACCCTCCCTGCAGTCCAGATTAGCACCCTGTGACTTTTGGTTATTCCCTAAGATAAAAGAAAACCTTGGAGCCTGCCGTTATGATACAATCGAGGAGATGAAAGAGGCTATGATGAAGGTCATTAACATGATCACATAAGAGGACTTCTATGAGGCCTTTCAGAAGTTGTAGAACGGCACACCAAGCGCATTGCAGCCAGAGGAGATTACTTTGAAGGGGGACTAGAGTTTCATTTGTGTACTATCAAGAAAAAAAGTGCCCATACAAAAAAAAGGCTGAAAACTTATTGAAGGCACCTCGTATAATAAAAATTTTAAGTAAAAAATCCAGAAAAGTCACATAACGAAGATTACATGGTTAAAAAATTAAGTAATTTTATTTTCAAATATTTTTTAAAGAAAATCCAGCTTTATGACTTCTTTAGTGCAACAGAAATCAGTGGCCATATTTGATTGAATTCGTAAATTCATTCCACGCCTTTAACAATCTCTCCAGAACCGAGGGCTCATCAATGCCTACTAAAAATACTTAATCGCTAAAAATCATAAAATTTGATTTTTTTTTTTAAATAAAAAATACTTGATAAGTTTTTGGAGATTTTTCTCATCTACTAAAAATACTTAATCGCTAAAAATCTTTAATTCTTTTATTAAAAAATACTTGATAATTTTATGGGATTTTTTT
>NC_136487.1:13586784-13594284 GCF_053919585.1 Euprymna scolopes
AGCGTCCCAATTGTTGATTTTTTTGTGTTTTTTTTTCGCGTTTAAATTGGAGTATGGCCACTCTGTCTGGCAGCCACACCATAAGACCTTATGCAGTGATCTGGAAGACGTACAGCGCCGAGCAACCAAGCTGCTGGCATCACTGAAGGACAAGACATATTCTGAAAGATTGAGAACTCTGAACCTGACTCTTGAGCATCGGAGAAATTGTGGTGACATGATCGATCTCTACAAGTACATCCATGGGATCTATGATACAAGAAAGCCGTCTTTTCAGATCGCCCAAAACAGCGCAACCAGGGGGAACAGCCTCAAAATCGTAAAAAAACACTGTAGGCTAGATGTCCGCAAAGGGACCTTCTCACAGACGGTTGTCAACACATGGAATGATCTCCCAGATGCAGTTGTACAAGTAAAAACAGTAAACGCATTCAAGAGCAGACTTGACGCCCATTGAGGATTGCTGCCGAGTTTATATTGTCCATCCTCCTAAATGGAAGTGCAAATTTCTGGGTTTCTGTGCCACGCATGCCACAAAGTTGTCTAGGAAATTTTTCCGTTGGAACGATGAACAGGTCGAAAACCTGGATCTCAAACATCTATATGTCAAAGTCAAAGTCAATGTCAAAGTCAAATTATCCAAATAAAAAATTGTTAATATTTTCTGTTTTTTACACATCGTTCATTTCCCCATAACTGCGTAAATACATAATCAACTCGACAATAAAACGTATTGTTTTACTGTGTACGTTTTCAGCGTCCCAATTGTTTTTGTTTTTTTTTGCGTTTAAATTATCCAAATAAACAATTGTTAATACCTGGGTTTTTTTACATCGTTCATTTCCGCATTGCCTTAATTAGTTTTATTGGCCTTATTATTATTAACATAAATTAAATATTTTACCCAATGGTTCATGAATGTTTGTTTAAAATAAATGAAAAAAAGTTACATTTTATTTTCATTTTCTATTTAAAAAAACATGTTTTAACTATTCTGTACTTTCAACTAACCATTTCATTTAAAAAATATATCAAAATTTGAATTTAACTTTAAGTATTATGGCATCTGTTCAGCGCATATTTACCTATAAGTATGGCAAACCACTTATAATTGAATGGCTGTAAGTTTTTTTTTGTTCAAAAATAAACAATTATAAACAGAACGGCTCATAAAAATCTTTCTATATTCTTTTTTTCATTTTAATATACTTTCATATAAATGTTTCTGTTATGCGATAAAAAAATATTATCTTTACGTTACAAGCGTCACGCTCATACATTCATTCCATAGCTAATATAACATACTGACCCAACGGGTCACGGGTAGTCTAGTATATATATATATATATATATATATATATATATATATATATATATATATATATATATATATATAAAGAGTGTAGTCATCGACAATTGTAGGTTTCTCAGCCTTTTATCATTTTTATTTTAAAATATTATTATAACCCGTTTGAAGTTTTTTACAGCTCTCTTCAGATATATTTTTATATAAAGGTTTTCTTAAGTGAAGGGTTATTCTAGAGAACATTTTTCAGTGTTTTTTTCTCAGAATCATTAGATGTAAAATGTTCTCCAGAATAACCCTTCACTTAAAAAACTTTATATTTTTCTTGTCTTACACCGTCAACACGAAAACAAAACTATAAACAGGGAGACAAATGTTACATGAGAACCAGACGTACTCGAAGATGGTTGAGTGTTTAAAATCGACCGAAACGTTTTAAGAAAATAAAAACAGTAGTTCAGATTACCCAAACGCACAAAAAACAACGACAACATTGCAAATAATAAATCGAGATGGCCGATTTAAAAAAGAACGACTTCAGCTTTTCACACATTTGTATCCTACTTAAATTTGTTCATTTTAGACATCAGTAATCTATTTAAATAAATAAATGTAAGGGAAATAACTCTAAATAACAAATTATTGTTTTTGGAAAAACTGGTTTATGATTATCGACTATCCAAAATCAATTAGAATTCAAAGATTACTAATCGATCGATGCAAATACTGATTTTATTTCCATAGTTTACTTTCAAAGTGTCTTTGAAATGCCGAAATTCAATTTTAAGAATTTAATTAATCTAATCGCTCATCAAGACAGACAAAGCATATTCATTTCACAAAAATAAAATCTATCTTATAAAGGGGCATAACTCTTAATTGACTAGCAAAAGAAGTTGATTTGGTAAGGTGTTATGTCAAGGGAGATAACTTTTATACATCAAGTGTTGTTCATAGGTCGTTGCATTTTCATTTTTAAAACATTTTTTTTTATTTGTTCATTGTTCCTTAACAAATACAATATATAAAAATACAAATATAAATACGAAATATAAAAAAATGTTTTGAAAATAAATATCAAGAATTGTCAAATATCAATTACAGAAAGAAGAAAAATTCATCTTTCATAAACTGAAAAGCGGGGCAATAAGTTGCCGAACTTTCGACGCTTTTTAAAAAGTCGTCATTAGTCTGAGGGAGATAACTTCATATTACTGATTCATTGTTTTTTTTTTTTTTTTTTTTTTTTTTCATTATTATTTCTTTTTAGTCATTTTTATTTATTTTTATTTTTTCATTTCATTCGATTATTTAGGACGCTAAATTCATCGCCATTTCAATGAATTATATGAAAAAGCAACGACTCCTTTTTTTTTTTTTTTTTTTTTTTTTTGCAATGTTGACTTTATTAGTCGTCACGATAGCGTCCGCAAACGGGTATAAAAAGTGGAAGGAAACGCAAATTTTAGCGAAACAGAATTAGCGAGTCAACTGTACACCCTAACAAAACAACAACAACAAAAAACTCGATTGCTGATAACAACAACAAATAACTAAGAAACGTTGTTGTTGTTGTTGTTGTTGTTGTTGTTGTTGTTGTTGTTGTTGTTGCTGCTGCTGCTGCTGCTGCACTGCTGCAGTGCTGCATGCTGCAAGGAGACTGTAGTTTTGTATAATATTTTAATAAACAAAAAATTAATTTCATCTTCCTTTCTCTGCATAATTATCAAAACAAAACACTGAAATTAAAAACTAAGAGACTTTTTGGTTCTTTTATTATTTTTTTTTTTTTTTTTTAATAGGGCTGTAATTTTGAATAACAATTTCATAAACAAAAGATACCGTGAAGTTGTTATGTGAAACTACAGTCCTGTTTAGAAAAATAAATAAATAAATAACGTAAAAAGTTCATTTCATTGTTTTGTTTTGGTAATCATGCAAAGAAAGGAAGATGAAATTCAATTTTTCCGGTATCTTTTGTTTATTAAAATGTTATGTGAAACTACAGTCTTGTTGAAACAAAAAAAAATCATTTCTAGTTATATCATTTTACTAGCAAGGCAATCCGGCGTTGCTCGAGACCGTATAAGACAATGAGAAATTTTTTTTAACATAGATATATACAAACATATACATTACATATAATTCATAATGATCAGTTAATTAGTTTTGGAGTGGATCCAAGACACAAAAATATATAATCATATACACATAATTAAAATTCGTAATGATCGGTTAATTAGTTTGGGAGTAAATCTAATACGTAGAAATATATAATCATACACATAATTAAAATTCATAATGATCGGTTAATTAGTTAAGGAGTGAACCCAATACATAGAAATATATAATCATATACACATAAGTAAAATTCATAATGATAGGTTAATTAGTTTAGGAGTTAATACAATGCATAACATATATAACCATACACACATAAATAAAATTCATAATGAGCAGTTAATTAGTTCAGGAGTGAATTCGATACATACAAATATATTATCATATACACATAATAAAAATTCATAATGATCGGTTAATTAGTTTCAGAATATATCCAACAATAGAAATATACAATCATATACACGTAAATAAAATTCATAATGATCGGTTAATTAGTTTAGGAGTGAATCAAATACATACAAATATATATTCGTACACTCATAATTAAAATTCATAATGATTGGGTAATTAGTTTAGGAGTGAATCCAATACATACAGTATATAATCATACAGTATATAATACATATATTAAAATTCATAATGATCTGTTAATTAGTTTGGGAGTGAATTCAATACATTAAAATATATAAACATATACACATAAATAAAATTCATAATGATCGGTTAATTAGCTTAGGAGTTGATCCAATACATAGAAATATATTATCATATACACATAATTGGAATTTATAATGATCGGTTAATTAATGTAGGAATGAATCCAGTACATAGAAATATATAAACATATACACATAATTAAAATTCATAATGATAGGTTAATTAGTTTGGCAGTGAATCCAACGCATACAAATATATAATCATATAAACATATATAAAATTCATAATGATCCGTCAATTAATTTAGGAGTGCATCTAAGACATAAGACTATATAAGCATATACACATAATTAATATTCATAATGATCGGTTAATTAGTTAGGAGTAAACCCCATTACTTCATCTATTTACGTGATTTTTGGAATATAAGATATAAGCCGATATATCATATATATATTTTGAATATGACATTTTTGTTACGTAAATGAAAAACATTCTTCTGTAATTTTTAGAAAATGTTCATGTTTTTTTATTACATAAAATTTAATAATCAAGAATAACGGAATGTGTAAAAAAAAGAAAAAAAAGAAGAGATATTTATCGAGATTGAAACGGCAACACTTATGCTGGCAATCGGTCACGCTATCCGTAGCAACGAAGGGACAAACAACTGCTTTAAGAACGCTGTGAAATATCTTAATAAATACATTTCTTCCGTTACTTGATGTAGGCATGCACAGGATGACGCCATTGTGCTACGCTCGTCAAGGTGTTATTGCTTTCACGTTTGAACTCTTTTTAAAAGCCCATAGTAATTATTTTAATCGATTAAACACCTCTAATAAAATTCTGCATCCAAAATGCAATCTTTTGAGCTATTGCATGCCGTCCAACGATCATCCGTCTAGGAGGAGATACAATTTGAAAGCGGAGACAGACAGACAGACACACACACAGTGAGATTTATATATTAGATTAATACCATATTCATAACAAGAACAGAGTAGTTAAAAATTAAAACAAAATTATTATTAGTTGTTGTTGTTATCAGCAATCGAGTATTTTTCTTTTGTTTTTGTTTTTTGTCTTTTGTTTTTTTGGGTTTTTTGTTTGTTGTTTCTTTTTCTTGCTAGGTTGTATATTCAACTAGCTAATTCATTTCGCTAACATTTTCGTTCCCTTCCACTTTTCCATCCATTTGCGGATGGTATCTTGACGACTAATAAAATCAACATAGCAGGTTTGTCGGGAGTATGTACGTAGAGAGGTTACAAGTGCAATGGGTTTATCAGAGCACATTCTATTAAAATACTTGCAAAACATATGCAATTTTCTTATTTCAGTTCCAAGCTAGGCCAAAAAGTTACTGAAACAGCTCACGATATCAACGAAGCATTTTGCCCAGGAACCACTACTAGAAGCACAGCACAATAGTGGTTTAAGAAATTTTGTGGCAATGACGAGAGACGAGAGATGATGAATATAGCGGTCAGCCATCGGATGTTAACAACAATGAATTAAGAGCCTTAGTTGAAGCCAATCAGCGCACACATGTTCAAGAGCTTGCTTCTGAATTAGACGTAACGTATACGATTTCCAACCACTTCAGAGAGATTGGAAAGACAAAAAACCTAATAAATGGGTGCCTCCCGAATTGAACGGCAACCAAAAGAAACACGATTATGAAGTAACATCTTCCCTTCTTTTATGCAAGAAAAACGACCATTTCTTCTCTGGTTTGTGACTTGCGATGAAAAGTGAGCTCTTTACGATAACACGCAGTTCAATGGTTAGATGCCGACGAAGCTCCACGGCACTTTTCGAAGGCGGAGTTACACCAAAAGAAGGTAATGTTGACTGTTTCGTGGTCTGCGATCTGTTTCATCCATTACAGTTTTTTGAATGCAAGTGAAACCATTACGACAGATAAGTACTGTCAACAAATCAATTAAATGCACCAGAAACTTCGACAACAACACCCAGCATTAGGTAACAGACAACGTTCAATTTGCCTCCACGACAATGCCCGACCGCACGTTGCTTAATTCACTCTGCGGAAGTTGAACAAATTGGGATACGAAGCTCTGCCTCATCTTCCATACTCTCCAGGTTTTTTACCTACCGACTACCACTTTTTCAAGCATCTCGACAACTTTCTGCTAAGAAAATACTTAAAAAACCTAAGCTATCACAAAAGAACATTCAGCGACTTTATCACCACCAAAAACGCAAGATTTTTACGTTGCTGGCATAAGTACACTTGTTCTGCGTTGGTAAAAGTGTGTTAATTCTGATGAGGGTTATTTCAATCAATAAATTTTTGTTTGAGTCGAGATATGTTCATCTGAATTTAATAATTAAAATCCGCAATAGACTTCTTGTCAACTTGATAGTTGTAAGCTGGCCATCACAAGACCCTTCACAGATAATTGATTCCATCAATGAAAAAATAATTGAGGTAAATTGAAAACAGAAAGGATACGCACACATGTAAGCAAATCATTGGAATTTGCGTGTAGAACAACTGGGGTATCATTCAAGATCCACGGCGTTCATCCATTTTGTCGGCAGAATTAGTTGGTCGAAATTTAGTAGTCGCAGTGGTGAGGTGGCAGCCAAAGTTGTTGTTGTGTTGTTGTTGCTGCTGCTGTTGTTGTTGTTGTTGCTGCTGTTGCTGTTTTTCTTCTTCTTCTTCTTCTTCTTCCTTTTATCCTACTAGATTAGGCTGTCCTGAACTAAAATGCACTAAACAATCATGTTATTATTATCTTTCCTCATTTGCAAAACTCAATCATGTTCTGCAAAGTAAAAAAAATAATACCAACGATTGCAATTAGTGTAAAGCTTTGGTGTTGTGCAGTCATATCCGAAACATGATCCCGTTAAACTAAACGATCTTTCGCGATCGGCGTCTAGAATTTGTGAGGTTGGAGGAGTTGGGTGTGGCTCATACTTATGTGCAGATCAATTGATACATTCAATATTTATTTATAACTTGACATGATCAACAAATCGATCGACTCGAACCTCTTCGATCGCCCAGGTATGTGAAACGTTGCATACTATGTATATTATATTTATTGATTATTTTTCCTACTTCTGACACACTGTATGAATAATATAAAAAAAACATTAAATATCGAAAATGATGAAAGGGCGTGGACGATAGAAACTCATGACGCACTTGTGTTTTATTTATATTTACGCCAGGACAGTTCTCTTGTTCTACTTCTCACCAGAGCGAGTCAGAGGCACATAGCTCGGATATTATGTTAACAATCACGTAAACTTTTTGACAAGCAGCACATGAACTATTCGGACATGAGGATCCTGTCTTCATCCACAACCACCAGGTGGCGCCTTGTGGCGTCTTAGAAGGTATTTGACTTCTTTTCTACAACCGCGTTTGAAAA